>NC_071087.1:36015992-36210992 GCF_027358695.1 Spea bombifrons | reverse complement strand
GAACCATGTATAATGCAGGCACACCTTTTTAATCAGCGTAACAATTCACCTCCATCCAAAATCAATTATACTGGGTTAGTAACACTAAGTGGAGTACATCCACAAGGAAGAGGAATGGGGTTCTTATAAAGACAAATCCCTACATGCAGTGATTATAGATCAAAAAAGATTTTTAGAAAGAGAACATGAAACATAAACGAAAGAATGTGGAGCAACGTATTACAATATTCACATACAATAGGAAATATTATGAAGTAAAATTTAAAATTACGCTAAACAGTAAGATATGCAAAGCTTTAAGGAAAAATGCACTACTTCAATGCTAAGTAATAATAATAAAAAGACAATGGTGCCGCGTGCGTACGTGCATTTCCAATTTTATCTCCTGGTCTGTGGTCTGAACTTTTCAAGCCATACAAATAAAGTATATAGTTGTTAACTAGCATAATTTTCCCAAAACACTCAGATGCTGAAAACGCAGTCACGTTGCCTATGCACGCACTTGCAACTGCTGACGTTACTTCATCGCTTGCCACATGACTAATAGCTGCTGTTGAAACATTAGTGTCTTCCTTGACACATGCTACATCCTTGATTACACGTGACCCTCATTTATGTAATTACTCATAAACATATAATACTTTTTACAGTATTTTTACTATTGTTGGCAGGGGCATAAATATAAACCACAAGGTTCTGGTGGGAAAAACGACCTGGGCCCCCTTGACCTTACAAGAAATATGTCCCACAGTGCCACATTTGCCCTCAAAACAGCATATATGTGCTATGTTTGCCCCTTAACAACATGTATGTATCATATTTGCCCCATACAGCTTGCCTGTGGCATTTATGCCCCCCCAAAGCAGCCCGTCTGTGCCATCTTTGTCAACCGGTTCTTTAGTGCCCCCAAACAGCCCGCCTGTGCCATCTTTCCCTCCAAACAGGTTGCTTGTGCCATCTTTGTCCCCAAACAGCTTGTAATTGCCCCAAACGGTTTGTCTGTGCCATCTCTGCCTCGTCTTTACCACAGCATAAAGAGCTGGTCAAGTGATCGTCCCCTGCGACCATGTAATGGTAATTGCCCCAAACGGTTTGTCTGTGCCATCTCTGCCATAAACAGCTTGTTGATGTGGTCAAACAGCCTCGTTTTTACCACAGCATAAAGAGGCGGTCAAGTGATCGTCCCCTGCGACCATGTAATGGTAATTGCCCCAAACAGTTTGTCTGTGCCATCTCTGCCATAAACAGCTTGTTGATGTGGTCAAACAGCCTGTCTGGGCCATCTTTGGCACTAAACAGCCTGCATGTGCACTATGTGCTACCAAACAGCTTGTCTGTGCCATCTTTGAGACATTGACAAGCTGTTTGGTGGCAAAGATGGCACAGGCAGCCTGTTTAAGACATCGACAAGCTGTTTGGTGACAAACATCCTGCATGTGTCATCTTTGCCACCAAACAGCTTGCCTGTGTCATCTTTGCTTGTCTGCCTGGTCTGTCTTTGCCCCAAACAGCCTTCCTGTTCCATATTTGCCATTCAAACAGCTTGCAAGTGCCATGAAAGAGCCTGCCTGTGTGATCTTTGTCCCCAGTTTGTCAGTGTCATCTTTGCCCACAAACAGCTTGCCTGTGCCATATCTGCCACCAAACAGCTTGTCTGTAGCATCTCTGTCACCAAACAGCTTGCACGTGTCATCTTTGTCCCCAAACAGCTTGTCTGTGCCATTTTTGCCCTCAAAACAGCATTTCTGTGATATTTTCCCCCTAAACATGTATGTGCCATATTTGCCCCATACATGTTTAGGGGGAAAAATATCACAGAAATGCTGTTTTGAGGGCAAAAATTGCACAAACAAGCTGTGTTGTCTTTGTCATATACATTCATGTTAACACACACACTTATAAATACATTCTCATTCTAACATACAGTCATACATACTACCTCTCTTACCCACTCACCAACTAGCTCTCTCCCCTTACCTCACCCGCGGCTTTCTTTCTATCGGCTTGGACTGGCTGTTTGTGGACCATTTTGGACCAGCAGGAGGAGGTAGGAAAGCAGCAGGGTCACATTAAAGCTGCTTGTGCAAGCAGCCTCGTTTTTACCACAGCATAAAGAGGCGGCCAAGTGATCGTCCCCTGCGACCATGTAATGCCACTGATTATCTGATATATTTAATTAGAGTAAAGAAGACAGATGTAAGTTCTTTCTGTGAATGTAAAGCAAAGTGGGAATGTCACCTATAGATATTCAGAGACTGAACTAAATTTTAGCTCCTTCATATTTGGCTAACCTTATCCTCTCACAAAGCTACTCCATCAGAAGTGGGACAACTCCAGTTAGCCTGCCAAGGGAAGTTCCCTAGTATGCTAATTAACCATTTATTATTATTTAATCTAAAAACATGTTTGATTTCCTGAGGTAGGAGCGTACAATAGGTGTTAACTTCTGTATATCTGTTGGTGCCATATAAATAAAATCCAATTTCTGTTTTTAACCTTGACATGTTGCTGAAGTTATCATTCACGTATAATTAAATTTAAAAAAAAAGTGTTACTAACAACCTGCTTTGTGGAAACCTAAATGGCACCAGTAACCATGGAACTGAATAGATTGGTATGGCTGCATTTAAATAAAATATAAAAGAGAGAATTGGATGTGGTCAGTTTAATACAGATGAAATTCTTATATAAAAAAACAAAAACATAATTTTCAGCTCAGTTTGTATCATTTGTTACATCACTCCATAGTAGTGTGGAACTGTATCTATCAGTCTGACAAACAATGGTATACAAGGTATCAAAAATATATGTATGTGACTATAGTAAAAATGAGTGTGACTAACTACAAGTACAATGCTGGAGAATTAGCCAAAGGATGGTATTCTATTCACCAACAAAGCACTTTAGACTTCTGGATATTCCTCTGAGATGACAGTTTGTACTACTGTAATTCTAAACTTTTTTGTTCTCCATAACAAGAAGTCTGTCTGATAGAATAGGTTGTACGGAATCTGCATGAAGGATCTTCTCTTCCTAGTATAGTTGCGCGATGTCAAAAATGTTTATATGCTGTAATCTTATATTTAGCCATTCCCTTTAAACTTTTTGGAAAATAGTGATTCAGATATTATTACTATTTACTTTTATGAGTACTACTTTTTTGCTCATCAGAATAACAATAAGGAAGATGTGGTTTTAGTTAATGAGAAATGTCAGTCACTCTAAGGGTTAAAGGGAGTGGGTGTAAACCATACAGAAAAGTAGTGCTACTTACCTTACCACATCACTTACTCATAACTAATTGTTATCGCATCACAAATCTACCTTTCTCACGAAAAGGAAGTATGAGTCACCCAAGCTTTCTGTAAACACGCTTTGCCAAGCAAGGTTTTTATTGATTTGCTTTAAATATTGTGTATTATTTTGGTACCCTTTGCCTTTATTTATATCACAACAGTACATAAGGTGCCCTGGTCTAAGTATTTTCGTCCAAGGGTAAAAGCAGCTTCTTTTTTTTAACATTTGTTTCATTACAGTCAGTTCATGTAAGAGTAGGATAGCACTTTAACAGCAATGAGAGAAAACCACTCACTTAAGGTCAATCGGCAGAAACCATTGAAAGTGGTTTGTGTATTATGCTCCAGCATGTTTTAGCAAGACATTTAAAGGATCCATGAGTAGAAGAAACTTTTTCATGCTTAATAAACTACTAATTAAGTGCCGCTTTATGTGAGTATTTACGTCAAGGACTAATGATTTTTAACAATACTTAAACTACCGCTGCTTGATATGTCTCATGGGAAACCTCTATTTGGCTACCATGATTACCAGCAACATTTTTAATCAGAGTAAAAAACCACAACAAAACAAACAGTCTAGAAAACACAGATAAACAGATAACGACTGCAGAAAAAAAGGTTATTGGCTGATCTAATCTGCAATTTTTTAGCTACTTTTTACTTATTCATTTTTTAGGGTAGCTAAACAGTACATCCAGCCCAAGCTTCCTTGAACTCCTTTATGGTCTTTGCCTGCGCTACTTCCACTGGAAAGTTATCCTAGGTATCTAGCAACAGTTCTGTAAAGTAAAGGGTACTTCAGATCACACCCTCTACATCTGGTACTCATCTTTTTATTAAAGATATTTGTCTATTGGACCTCCATCATTTAACCCCCTGACATATCAAAATGCCTGCTTTATGCAATATTTGAACATTGAAATTACTAACATTATTTCTTTGGCCTTGTAAGTACCAGAGGAGTGCATTACACATCCATATGGTTTCCAATTTTTTTATATTTCTCTTACCATCTACAATCCTTAAAACTTTAAAGCCATCCCATGTGTGTGTGTAAATTATTTATATCACCTTCCTCCAGGGACACTCATATTTAGGGCTGCATTAAAACCATTGCATGCTGCATGTTTTATTGGTGTCACTGCTTAAATGGGTCTTCTGGTCAGCCTTCTTTTCAAGCACAGAAATAGCATCATCAACCATCTACTTCTTCCCAGAAGTGGACGTCCCAACAAAATCACCCCAAGGTCAGAACATGTAATGCTCAGAGAAATTGCAAAAAAACCCCAATAGTTACATCTCAGGCTCTACAGGCATGTTTACTGTTGAAGTCCATGACAGTACAATTAGAAAACAACTGTAAACAACAAAGTAATGCACAGCGCCACCTTTGGTGAAAACCAAACACAGAACATCAGCACAAACACCTCTTGGGCTTGTTTTGCAGCCACAGTACCTGCGAACCTGGCAGTCATTGAGTCAACCATGAGCAAAGTATTCCAGAGTAAAATATGAGGCCATCTGTCCCACCGCTAAAGCTTGGCCGAAATTGGGTATGAGAGAGTATGAAACATACTATTGCTGAAGTACAGTGTATTCAACATAGATTTAACTATAAAAAATCCACTTCATATAGGTATTGGTTAAAGTATCCAACAAAACTATTATTCATTTCTAGTTAGAAACTGGTAGGAGCGCACTAAGAATGTATTTGAAGTATTGTACGTTTATTTTAAGATTTAGGACATACAGAAATACCTCCTAACAAACAGCTGCTTATTTGCTCAATGTTTCACATATTAATACATTTGTGGAAATAGACACAGAAGACCAGGAATTAATTTACCATACAATAGTCTTACTAGTTTGTAAAAAATATTAGGAAGCCAATATAATTATAGAACTGTAGCCAGGACAATGCTATCTTCTCTGGAAGCAGTATAGCAATATCTATAGAGAATACTGGAAGGGCTTTAGCATTATGAAAGCCCTGCACTGGCTTCAATGATGAGTCAGAAAATATATTTTTGTCACCTATTGTCACAAATGAATTGGACTATTGAATAATTAAAACAAACAAAATAATTATCACAGCTCTATAATAAATGGCAGATGCTGACAACAGCTGCCAAAACTATTGCAATCCTACAAAACCATGACCAAATATTAACAGAACAATGCATCTGTGCCAGAGAACACTACTGCCAGTAATGTGTTTACAGCTTATAACAGTGAGACACAAAGGAGTGAATGCACGTAATTAGGGGTATGCATTTCCCTGAAATTGAAGGGTCAAAATGGAACGACAATGGACAAAGAGAATAACACATGCCATTTCCCTGTAGTACAACAGTGGTACAATCCATTAGTGCATTCTACTTCTAGAGATAAGGCTTCAGCTCTGTAAGTAGTGCTAAATTGGAAGGATAATTGCGTACGCGCGAGGAACCGATGCCCGTACACCTGTCTGTGGTTCTGTAGAAATGTAGGAGAGACGGTATTGATTAGTGAGATAATGAGACACACTTCATTTTTACTTGAGGACCAGCATCTCAATATTCCCTCCTCAGATAAAACCACAATGTCTTTTTATATTGTTTTTTTGGACGCAAAGAATATTTGTTTTCTTTGTACTTATCATGTGTTTATAAATTTAGAGATACATGTTGGATCATAAATATCTTACAATATTCACATTTAACCAAGTTTGATCCTCCCAGGAGAATGTTTTAGATTTACATCCAGAATGTTGCGTTACATGTTTTTACTCAATACTCCCACGATCTCAGTAAGAAAACCAGGATCTGAAGATGGAAAACAACCCTACATATAAATAGCCCTCCTTACCAATGGAACACCAAGAATACATTAGGAAGCACGTTAATGGAACTAAAGTTTCAGTTAATATATGGATTATTAAAACCATGCCATCCTGTTGGGTATTGGATAGAAAGGAGTACTCCGGCCCTAACTACCTGTCAAATGCACAACAAAGGTCGATGCCTTTTCTGCATGGAAATATATCCATGCATTACTTGTTATTGGCCACCCTAGTTTCAAACTATTTTGAAGCCCAAACGTAGCTGCAAGATGAGTCTGCTTGTGCCGCAGATCGATTCTAGCTGTGCCTGTAGCCAAAATGCACACAAAACCACCTGTGACCTAGAAATCTGCTAAATCAATTGACGAAAGAGCCTGCCATGAGGCTTGCCTTTATCCTAAACATACAGCATGCAAGAAGTCAGCCCACCAAGAAAGTGTATACATGTAGCCAGAAGGGGGAGCCCTCCAAGACGATGTGGCCAGAAGATGGTGCCATGGCTAGCTGACTAAAAGTTATTACCATTCTTTATTTTATAGTGGCAACAATTTACGCAGCGCTTCTTACAGTACAAACATTCAAAGGGTATGAAAAACTAGAACGAACAGACTAAGACAACCCGATACATTAGGTACAGACGGCCCTGCTCATAAACTTAAACTACGTTTCAGGAGAATGCAAAAAGGGGGAACCCAGGTCATGAAATTGCAGACAAAGGTTCTTCTATGAGGTGGTTCTATGACTATATTAACAGCTCCCTAATCCAAGAACACATATCTACAAAGAACAGCCAAGGAATTTATGTGCTGTAAAGTCCAGTGCTGCGTAACTGGCATAAATATAAAGAGATATGGCTCATTTGGACAGCATCTGTGTATTTTTGCCATTTAATAGAGTCTGAGTTATATAAATATATGTTTTATAATATACAGATTTGCACAAATCAATTGGATCAGACCTTTGTTAATCCCATGGATATTTATGTTTATCTCCTGCACCTGCACATAATTCTGCTATATCTAGTTTCTTACTTTATTTGTACCCAGTAATCTCTGAAATCTGGTAAGCATCTCTGAAGTGGTTAGGAAGCATCAACTATTGGTAAACAGTTCTCTCAGAATCCCTTCCTGTCTTTCAACCCAAACGTCCACATGCCCTTCACTGGCACAGGGCGAGGAGGAGGATCGTCTTCCCTCGGAATGTCGAAATACCAGGGGAATCATGTTTTCTGCCTCCCACGGAGCTTCTCATGAAAGAACAGTCGAAAATACATCAGAAAACCATTCCATATGGAAGTTCTTTAAACAACACCATGCTGTAATATTAAGGCCTGTCCTGATGTGCACTCATCTCACTCTATGATCACAGATGAAACATAAATAATGAACACACTGGAGTCAGAGGTATTCTTCCATGCCAGCAGCAACAGAAACCGCTCCAGTACAGTCAAAAGTTGAACGCAACATCAAATAAAGTGACCACATATTTCTCCAACCAGACAGACAGAGGCCATTTCTCTCTTTTCCAAGGTATACATTAGCGAGGCTTTTTTAATCTCACAAAAGTAAAAGTAAAAAAAAAAGATTTAGAAAAAAATATACAATGAAAGATAAAAGTATATAAAAATGAATTTAAAGAGATATCCATATAAATAATTATTTTAATAAACATCTAAAGGCTGTATTGTCATCTTGGAAGATCCGCTTGGTCTCTGTTAGGCACAGACTAGAAGACTTTAGTACAGCTTCAGCTGGGAAATTACCTGTAGGCTGCCCTCACTCCAAGTAATAGATTTACTTGTATAGAAGGCCGGCACAACCATAGGGACCAACCAGGCCAAGCTGTGAAGCCAATTGTTTGAGCCAAAACATGCCAGATATGATGGCTCTTTAATAAAACAAAGTTTAGGGGGAAACAAGTAGTGATTGGACACTGCTTTTATACTGTATTATATAACTTCTGTGCTGCAGCAGGACATATCTGCGCAGGACACCTTCCATGTTTCTCATTATTATATGGTAGGTTTTGTGACTTCTTAGAAGAAAGGTCGGGGAGCTGGGTATCCAGGACTTGGCTGCACTGTTGTTGGTGTGAAGAAATCCCCACTTAATATGGCAGCCCACAAAACGTTGGCCCAGTCAGCGTCATCATTATCATTTTTTGTGTCTGCTGCCAAACTATTAGATTCCAGTCCCTACCTATTGGTAACAAGATGTTGCTATGTCCTGACATGCTGATGATCATGATAACAGCTATGCAACAAAAATGTTTCTGCATTAAAACATTAACATGTTATAATAATGTAAAGGGGATCTATCACATTTCTTAAATATTATTCATAAACTAGATAGGTTCTTATTTGCAATCAAATTCTATTTAGTATATTTTATAATGGTGTTTACAGATTTAAAAATAAAAAACAATATTTTTAGCTCACTTTTTGGTATGTCACTAAGAGCAGCCATTTCAACCTCCTGTTCACGAGACCTGACATTTCCTACCCATGAATTAATTTATCCCCCACTGTTAAGTTACTGTCCTTTGTTGGTTGCTGGTTTGTTCCCCCTGCCTTTATAAAATTATGACAATAGATTTGATCTGCGCACATAAGATTACAATTGAAAACAATGCGTTTTGAGCCTGTACATGTACGGGCTTTGTCATTAAGGGGTTAAAATCTTGCATCTGACGTTGCAAAATAAATAAAGCACAGAAACATGGTTTATAACGCAATATAAAAAGTGTCTGAAATGTCTGATCATACTACTGACTGCTAACATCTAAAATGTTACTTTTGTTGCAGCAGAGTTACACGCAGACACACAGGTCTGGAAAGCAGTACCAAGAATCTACTACCTTCTACTGGAAACCTGCCCGTTTCTACAGCCCCTCTTTCA
This sequence comes from Spea bombifrons, assembly GCF_027358695.1. Classification (NCBI taxonomy): domain Eukaryota; kingdom Metazoa; phylum Chordata; class Amphibia; order Anura; family Pelobatidae; genus Spea; species Spea bombifrons. The sequence goes on along the minus strand of NC_071087.1, from coordinate 36,201,975 downwards.
TCCTCTAGATTATCGCCCCAGAAAAAGATACTTACATCGTGAAGCGAGTCCAGAAGTTTTGTTAACTGGAAGTATCGCTGCCAGCTTTGTCCGGAGCTCTGGGGAATTTTCATTACTACTTTCCTCAATTCCTTAATGTAGTTCTCTCTCATTTCTTCAAATGCAGCTTGGCATTTAAGTCCGTCTTTAGGAACTGAATAAAACAAAATAAAAGGGGCAGAATTAATTAGATTTATCCAACAAGTTCAATAAACAGCTAAAAGTAGAAAAAGTACATTGCCAAATCATGATAAAAAGTTGACTGCAGATTTACGATAGCATCAAATCTATACCATGATTTGTTTGCGTCAGTCCAATGCAATAAGGGTTCATTTGGCACAGAATGGGTTGCAGTTCAGACATTTCACATTATCCCCTGTGGGGGTTTTTGCTGCAAGAAGGCCAAGTTGATCCTGAATAATTCAAACTTCATAAAGTGAAAGAAAATGTTTCAACTCATCAAAGCTACGTCTTAAGTGAATAAACTCCACAGATTTATATTCATTTGTTTGCTCTCCAGAGGTCATACGAATAACGTATAATTTTTAGTGGACTTAAATATACACATAGCCGACACTGAATTTCAAATAATAGGAGCTCCCTAATCCAGAGGTCTTTTTTGAAACTTACATAACCATATAGCACAAAAGATTGTTTTTCTTTGTAACTACAAAGCTCCAGGTAATTCCAGATAATCTCTTAAATGTATGAGGTTACAGCGAGGTAATATAAACTATATGCTGAAAACCTGAGAACTTCTTAACGCTTTTTAACTTCATCATCATTATTTGTATTCCCATACTCTAAAATTTAGAAAACAAACTTGCACCGAAGTTCTCTCTCTTCTCGGAAGAAACAAGGGATCGGTACTTTTGCAAGCATAGATGTCTATAATAAAGAGGGCACGTACTGTATTACTATATTATGCTTTCTATCTCTACCTTCTCTTGCTGCTTTAAAAGTGAAACCCCAGGGCTCAAGGCACAATGCATCTTGCATGGTCTGACTTTTCTTGCCAGTGATTGGCTGCTGGCACATGGGGGTCTCCTTGCCAAGCCAATGCCGGAGCTGACTGTCGGTAAGTATATCATGGGGCAGGAGAGGTGTTGCACCAAACACATCACCCACATCCCAGATAGCTTTGCGGCAGGGAATTCAGGGCCGCGACCCCATGGTCCCAATTGTCTGGGACACCAGAAAACGCATACAGTTACCCCCCCCAAGCTCTGCCCCCTGAATTCCAATTCCCCAGGGGCAGAAATTGGGAGGTATGCACTTGGAATGTAATAAAATATAAGCCTTAGGTAACAGACCTTTATATTCTTTACAGGTTGATTGAGAAACTGGAGAAAGTAACAATTGACTAACGGTGCAAATATACTAATGCCATTTATTAAGCTTAATAAAAAAAACTTGCTGTAGTGTGACATAACCGCACTACATGACAGTCCGTTCCGCTGAAATGAAGAGCCAGCAGTGAGCTATTTGCTAACATTATCACATTTATGAATAGGAGCCAACAAACGATAATTTGTGCTCCTGTATAACATAGGTTTTCAACTGCAGCAATTCCCTTCCCTCTCAAGCTTAAGTGCTATATGTTTCCTTTCAGTGCACACTGTGACAATTATTGCACCAACAGAAAGCATGATTAAAAATAAAATATAAGCCCTATAAATAAAGCAAACTCTCACAACACACACTGGAAATTCTGGAGAGCTGCCCAGATTCTCTGATTGGACTTATTAAGTACAAAAGTATTTTCTATATCCCATGGCTATGGGCTGATGAGAAAAGGAACAGCACCATTCAATAAAGGGTCTGTATTCATGCCCACACTTTAAAACAATTGCTCCACCTTAAACTATAAATCAGTATGTGGCAGAGCCCCTAACCATGTCATTTTAATAACACCAGGCCCGGACTGGGGATTAACATTGGCCCTGGCGCTTTAAGTGTGCCGGGCGATATATAAGACAATATGGTTCTGTGAGCTGAAAGAAGACTACCTAAAACTCTAACTGCTGAGAAATTGAAGTGCTTGAATGAGCGTTATGGATGATGAGGTCACAACAACTAATCATATTATATATATATATATATATATATATATATATATATATATATATATATATATGATTCACCTTGCTCTGCACTCCCAGGGTTAAGCAGATTATACTAAATATGTATATAATGAAATATGCGTAGAAAACCTTCACTACACATCATACAAATCAACGTGAGCATCACATTTACTTGCCTGACTCAAAGATTTACTTCCTGTCACACTAGTTACATTTTTTTTTTACATTTTGGATGTTTATGATAGATCAGGCAACTTCAAACATGCCTTAAAATGTAAGTGGTGCCGACCACAAAAATAGCTTGGCCCAATGCCATCACACCTACTCATCTCACTGTAAAGGAATTTATCACTGTCAAATCTCACTCAAAAATCCTATTTTTTATTTTCCTCTATTGTATTTGTAATGTTGTAGTAAGGGTCAGGTTTTGTTACATGATTTTTCTGCATTATTCCTTCTTACTTGTTGGGCTTCATGGCATTTCCCACTGACACATTTGGGAGCGGTTATGGCAATAGCCAATAGGAAGCAACAGTTTACAAGCCTCACAAAAGGGGAAAGAAACAGCAGCATTAATATGGTTCATGGAATTCCGTGAAAATCCAGCTACATAACATACTTAGTATTGTTTCGGGGATATTAAAGTACTGAAATGTATTTCCAGACCTCCACTTTAACTGTGTATAAGCCAATCATTAACTATGCATAATCGAAAGAAAGAATCCCTTTTACTTTGATTACTGAGATTGTTACTATACATTTTTTACATTAATTGCCATGTAAAAGGAGTACTACCTTTCAGATACCTGATACGGAGCACTTGGCTTAAAAATAAAACCTGTCTATGTGGCGACAATAAATTGAAAATCTGGCACCTGAATGACAGGGGTATTTATTATATAACCCGCGAGTCATACACTCCCCTAGATGGAGATATTTAGATGTGCAGACATAACATCATTCCTGAGAAATGTGGATTAGGGCTGTGGTTTTACAGCCCTGCGTGTCAATCAAGTTGTATTACAGAGGTGAACGTTCACCTGTAGTTGAGAAACTTTTTGAAAATAAACAATAATTTAAAACAACAACAAATATTTGGTTAACTTTCCCAATGCATTTAAATGTATATATTTATTTCTCATTTTTCAAAAGTATTTCCTAACATTGTAGCTAACCTGCATGCTAATGTAGCAGCAAATATAAATACTGTGCGTTTCTTCTAAGCTTTTTACCTAATAGGCAACAGGGTGCTGAATACGTCAAGAATACGGTCACAAAAAAAAAAAATGCCTTTCCTAATTAGAAGCACCGCTGACTGTAGACACACAATAGCAACTTGTGGTTTTGGTTTTAGGAAACCAAAGTTTAATTAGGGTTGTCTGCCGCGATGAGGCAAGCTTCTAACATGGCCAATACCCGGCTATTGTGTATGTTCTGGCAAATGATAGGAAATGAGGCATTAACCACACTGCCAATAATAACCATTTATCATCAACACGCAACCCAACTTTTTGCTCTTAAGAATGTAAATGCAAATTATCTGAGCATGCAACTAGAATTTTGCCGTTGTATACATACACAAAGAATTCACGTTTCTTACATTAATGTATAACTGAATAATAATTGATCCCCTTCTGTTAGCTTATACATCACACATACTGCAGGGTACCACTTTACATGTTCGGGTCTATAACATGGAAAACGGATGTGTGTCCTGGGAAATAATGCCCTAACATATATACACACATACAAAGGCAAAGAGCTAGTCAAAGACTCAAAAAACTCGCGTTTCCGTTATATTGCTTGCTAAATGATTGCTTTGTATGTAAAGAGAAGTTGGCTACTTGATTTCAGTTTGGGTAGCTATTCAATAACACCTGTAAGAAGGATAAATACTGTGCATGTATATATTATGGGTGGGTTAACGCATAATATATACGATGAGTCCCTAGTGTTTCCTCCGCGGTCTCTCAGGCTTTGATTGGAACCAACAGACAGATAATAGAACACAGACAAAGAGCAATAATGGTGCTTAGTAAGATAGTAATGAGGAGCTGATTACCGGTGCTTAGCAGTAGCAAGACTTTCATAGTTGTGTATTCCTCAAAGGTTAGCTGCAAACGGTTAAACTCCAGGCTAATGTGCTGCATACTTTGGCACAGCTCATACATCGCAGACTGGCGCATCCTGTCTCTGAAAGAAACAAAACATATTTAACCATACATATAAACAGGGCTACAAAACTTCACATTTGTTTGAATCAAATTTAACAAGCCCTCAACCAAATAGACCCTTAACAAGCTTTAATATTAACCAGAAAAACACACGCTGGAGGCGTTAAAGTTGCGGTTCCACTTAGACGAAGCATTAATGGAACTCTAGCCAACAGATGCGGAACTCTAGTCTTTGAGGGTAACAAACAGGCCACAATGTTTGGATATTTCTGGCCTGTTGTGCACCCCTGCTTTAGTACATTAAGAAAATAAATCTCAGCAGACCTGTCATTTTGTTCTTTCCTCAGAAGGTTTAATAACATAAAAATGAAGCATTTCATAGCGACAGCTTATCAGGACCTGTTTTTGTGTTTTGTGACAACTATGTGCCCGACAAAAAGTACGAAAGAGGCAACATTTTTACTTGATTAAAGAATTATTTCTGAGATGGGTTTGGACAATAAAAAGGAATGCTGTTTCTATAATGATGTATTTATTTAGTTAAAAAAAGAAAACTGCCGAATTAAGGATACTGTCAGGGCCAAGAAAGAGGAGGACTAGGAAGCCCTGACACATTAAAGTCAGTGGCTACCAAATGGCATGAAGATACCACATAATCTACACAGGAGTGTCTATATCTCTGTCCCCTGGTCAATAATTTATTTTACAAATAAGCTTCTTCTACATTATAAACATTATGTAATACAATACAGTGTGTCATTTACCATTACACCGGACTGTATAATACAAATCTAATTGACTATATATCTCCAAAATTGCAGCCACATCTTCAAGTACCACAGAGTTTAAAAAAAAAACCCCACATTTTATATAAAGCCATAAAATTGGACTGGAAAGTAATATTAACTATAGTTATAAAACAACTGAATAATGAAGTGGTGTTATGGATAAAGGGGATCACACCAAAAACTGCTAATTTGATATAAAAAACAAGGTCTAGTGTACCAAAGGGTTTTTTGTGAGAGAAAGTTGTGTTTAAACTCCTTGACTTCATTATACATTATGAAGGTCCCACCACGAGGAGCTTTTGCTGCAGGAATCGCTGTATAATGAATAGTATAATCAGTGAGTTCTTTACCCATTGAATTATACATTATACAGCTCAGGCCTTCTTGCTGCAGAGACTTAAAGGCATGGGCCCTTCATAATGGATAGTAAAATTTGGGAGCTGGAACCACAACTCTCCTGGAAAGTATCCCTTTAGTGAATAAACTCAATAGTTCTGAAAGCTGAAAATTGTTTACGATAATCTTGCATGAATGATTCATATCCAATGTATTTATGTAACTGGTGCACAATATTATGGCGCAGTAGGCAGTATTATATATAATAAACCTATGTATGATCTACACAGGGTGACCTATAAATCTTTAAGCTTCTCATTCACACACCTGCTCGTTATTTGTATAAATAGGGTTAGAGTGAAGGAAAAGGTGAGCCGAGTCCAAGTATTGAATGAATTGGGCTGATTAAAAACTGAGTATAAATCTTCAACATTGTTTCTATACACAACAAACACGGCTGTTAAATCAGACCAAGTAAATATCGTATAAACCGCATCTACACATAAGGTTGGTCTAGAATAACACAGAAGAAATAATACTCTAGAATCCAAAGGCATTCCTTCTTCTCGTATGCACATGTGCCGATAAGCTCCAAGGAGCATGTGTATATACAGTTCGGCATTGGCATCTATTGTGGCACAATGATGCCACTGCTTTATTATAAAGAACCTCATGCAGAAAATTCAGTTTGACCTACTGAAGTTAAAAAGAAATGATGTGGCTCATTTCTAGAGCATAAGATGCATCTTTACTAAGCTGGAAGACCTAACAAACCACAGACCACATCATTGCTTTTATATTAAAAATGAAAGCCTCCTGCTATTCTCTATTGCAGTTACATTCAACCTTTTCTTTAACCAAAACTGCACCACAGATATAGTTGTCCCTTTGTTTTTGCCTTGCTTTATATGTGCAGTCTACACAGGCACGATTCTCTATTTTATATTCTGGAGTGAACTGCAGATGATCTTTCATGGACAGAATCCTCAAGCCTCTGGTTCTATCTTTGGCTTTGTGTGTGGCCAGTCAACCATAGGACATAAAAAGGTATTTAAAATATCACTATTTTGTCTCATTCATATTTTTCCCTATTGCTCATCATGTGATACAAGAGCAGCCATGGATATGCTGCCACAAAAAAAGTGAAACATTTTCATGGGAATAATTAAATGTCAGATCTGCTAAGAATTGTTTGGGAGAGTGCAATTAATGTTTTGTGTAAGTGGAACAAAACCGATAAAATAATGCATGGTTCAAGTCAATCTACAACAGGTGCATATTCTGGATGTATTCCTACAATTCATCTGGTTAACAAATAAAGAAAACTGTAGATTCAACTATAAAAATATTTGATAAGTAAAAATAAAAAAGGCAACATGGATTTTCCTCACTAATATGAAACACAGACAGAAAGGCATACCGGATCAAACGCAAGAGGCTTGGAATTTGTTCATGGGTGTGCACACACAACCTTCACCCGAAACAAACCTTATTTAAACAGGGAGGTTGCTAAGTGCAATTTATTCTGCTTACCGTTACTATAGAAATCACAATACCAACTCAAATTGCAGGCTTTATGACCAAAAGGTAATCAAGAAGCAGCTCCATTCTTACGAGATATTATGCAATAATAACCCTGGGCTGCAAGCACTTCACAGCTCGGACACATGGATGGGGAGGAACTGAATATAAAGTTCAATTGTCCACAGTTATCCGCAGATTTTTTATTACATATTCACATAAGGGCACAGCGGGCTATGGGCAAACTTTTTAGTGGTAGCTTCACCTACTATCTAACCCAAGCCATAGCTCAAAATATTTTAAAGTGGGCACATCTACTGATAAAACAAAAATCATGTATCTACCCGAGCAGCTTCTTTAGAAAACTAGCCAGACAGATGGTGCCCACTTGGCGGTGGGATCTGGGTGAAACCACATATGGACTCAACAAATACACCTTCACTTTGGGATCTCAGCAATGTCTACACTCTGGTCATTTTAGGTGACAGTACACAACATATCGCTGGTTGGCATACATAAGAAGGGTTAAATTATATAATTATGGTAAAGGTAAAAAAATAGGTGCAAAATACAAAAATCCACAAGAGATAAGTAGCCTGCCTTCTGTCGCATATGTAGCCGTCACTCTATGGGGTTAAATCAATTAACAAACAACTTAAATACAACTTAAAATCAAGGTGTCAAGTTTTAAACGGCCAACCTGGCAGCCTCTCTGTACAATCCCTTTACACTTGGAGTGTGTAGGGTTTATGGAAGAGCTTTCCCTTTTCATGACTCACAAACATCTCTATATAGCTCCCCATCGTATACGATTCTGTAAACTCACATTAAAACTCACTAAAATTACAGCTTTAGACATTCTCACTTTTAGCAACGCAACAAATGCATGCTTAAAAGACATTTACACGACACTTACTTTTGCGGCGCAGTTGAGCCATTCAACACAATATACTTAGGAGAACAAAACACACACGAGCAACGCTATACATTCTCACACAACTCGGCAATTTTAAAGACTAGATAATCACAGTGATTAGCAGGATGCCGTAAGTGTAGTACTTGTAGATGTAAATAAACAGTTTACTGATGCATGCTGAATGCAAGGAAACGCATCTAGATCCCTGATATAATACAAGGCTTCTGTGCCTATAATGCGGTTATTTTCTCTGCCCCTTACCCAGCGTAACATGATATTAACAAGTCATAAGACAATCTGTATTGGATTTTGCGCATAAAATGACGGTATAACACAACAATGATATGAACGCTCAGTAATTACCTCTGAGTTATATGAAATGTCCCACTTTCTCACGACTACAAGATTTAGAATGGGTCTGCGCAGCTACATCTTTGTGGATCTATTTATGCATGCTGTGAATTTATATTAGCTAGATATACATTACTTAAATAAGTATATGTACACATGGATTAGAGCACATGCTACTTTGTTTTACTTATGCAATTAAGTGCATACATTAAATACACTGCTCTGATGCAGTGCCAATATTATAGCATTTACTTTTCAGAGTCGGTTCCAAAAGATGCTGTAGGATTACTTGTGCCATATATACATGAATGATTTGCTTTTCTCCTCTACAATGTATGGTTCATTCCAGTTCAGCGTTCTCATGATTACACTATGTTTTGTTTCTCTTCATTCTTGATAGCCTGTATTAGTCAGTCAGGCAGCGAGTCTCTGATTATTAGGAAGTTATTTCAGGAAGACACAGACCACATTAAAGCCTACAGCTGGAGCTATAATCTCATGCATATCCATATGTCTCCGCGTGAATATGCCATGTGTAACTACTGCATGCAACGGCTGCACTCAGTCACAAGTAGACCCAGTTCGCATTAAACACGCTTTATGGGCTATTATCATTATCTGACAGTTTTAAAACAAGCCAAAGTGGTAGAAACACAAATATATCACACACGGTAATTTAATTATAACCGATTTAAGTTATTTCGATTGGGTTTTTCCGCTGGGTGTCTGAGGCCAATGTTACTGCGGGAAAATATAGGAAACTTTATCAGTTAGGATTCAGGCCCCCAGCCACATGAACACCCGACCCCATTGTTAGGGATCAAAGCATAAAATGGTTCAAGTTAATAACTAGACATTTGTTTTTAACATCTGGCAAGTTATCTTTCCTTCACATAACACCCCGAGATGTGTAAAAACAAAAACTCAAAAACGTACAAAATTGTAATTAACATTGATTACATTTTACCGCTACAGTTTGATTCAGTATTGACACGCCAAAGCGATACATCAACATCAACAGATGTCAACTGGCAAAAAAGGTATTCAAGAATACAAATAAAAGTATTCTTTAGGAACCAAGAATTACTGAAAATCACTGCACCTTGCAGAAAATGACAGTGGGATTTAAGCTAGCACTCGGAAAGAATTCAATCACAATAGACTTTTTAAAATGTTAAATATGTGTACTAAAGAGCAATCCCACTAAGGGAAATGAAAAATGAAAACAGTGAATACGCAATAAAACTTCTATGCTGCTCAGATAAATGGGAAAATAAAAATCTGTGCGGAAGAAATATCCTTCCTCAGTAAGATTGCTTTATACAGAAAAGAACAAAATCAACTTCAATATATTAGTTTTAAAAAGATAAATGTTTCCTGCTCACCCTAGACATGACTACGAAATGAAAAATAATATTCTTAAAAGAAATGTTTTTGATTGCAATGTTTTTGGGAGGAATGGTTATTTGAAAGCGGTGAAATAATAACGAACTGATGTTTACTTTATGAAAAGAGAAGCGATATGGAAATAGGACAGTGTCATCCGAGGTTTCCATAAACCAGCACTGTGCCCGTTTTCTTTATGTGTGAGTTAAAGTGAACTTGTCATTGCAGTGTTTGCATATAATAATAGCCGTTATATGGAGATCATTGTCATATGGCGTCATCTAATGCATACATAGTTACATCTGCAGTATATAACACAAAAACATCCACTTCGTGCAAATAAATCTCTTGGAAGCTGCACCTCTCTAGCACTGTACCACAACATATAAAAAAAACCTAATATAATTTATAGATTATATTACTTCATTATAAGAAAATGGTCCTGGGGATGTCACAATTAGTTAATGATGTACTAAAACAGATGTCCTGTATTTTCTAGCTGTGGCCAAAGAACTCTTCTGCACCTTATACTACATAGCAATCAAAATTGTACTTTTTCTCCCCTAACATTTTGCTTTGAAAAGTTGTTTTCTCTTATTTCAGGTCTGTTTCATATCCAGAAAAATGTGCTATATGCTGATAATGCAATAGGTAAGGCACATTGACATGTGCGCACCATGACGTCCAATGTGTGAAACCAAAATACATCGAGCCAAGGATTGCACAATACACTGCGTGATTTTTCCGTAAAATAAGTAATTCAGTTACTACTTTTGGCACAGATATATGCCAGTTTGTATGGGATGCTAGCCAATAAAGGTAAAATTCTAAATACTACAACAGCATCCCATTAGCACAAACAATTTGGGCTACTGCCGTCCAAACTGCATGCTGAAAATGATTCACAATGGAAAAGGTTAAAAATGAATGTAACAGAATTTTGGGTTCCAGTTGATGACGTTTGTCAAAAAAATGCCACTGAGGTTTAATTTAATCTTAATGATAAACATTTCAAATATTTGGGTGACTGAAGAATTATGTATGTAATTATGCATTATTAATTTAAGTAGCGTAGATGAAAGTAAAAACATGTTTAAAGGATATCTACAGGATACTTACTCATTAAATACCAAGTCTGGAGCAAAATACAGAAATTGGCTATTCGCGTGTTTATATGATCTCCAGCTCAAAGCAAATGAAGATAGGCACATCCAGGAGTACTGTATTAACGTAATTTGGTCCTCGAGCGGCAAGTTTCTAAATCCTGAGGACAAAAACAGATTAATTAAAACATTGCTACAAAAACAAAGCAAGTGGTTTAAAAAAAAAAAAAAAAAACAATTCTTCTCTCATCCAAAGGAATTAGAGGCTTTTTCACCCATATCAAGTATGGGTGTCCTGGCCTAGCTCCCTGGTGCTGCAAACTGATACACAAAGATTTATGGTACTCATCATGCAGTTCAGATGACAGAGCTACATAAATCTGGATACATTGTAGAACTATAGTAGAACCATATACACATGCACACGGTCAGCATAATTATATGCCACAGTAAAATAATTCACATAAAAAAATCAAAATGTCCATCCGTACCTGGAATTAATTTTGCCCATTTTACAACTTGAATCATCTGCTTCCCAGCCAGTCGGTTTAAGCTGGACAAGAGGTATTCTGCCGTATCCGGCTGAGTAGGGTCATATCCTGCATACACCACATCAGGCTCGATGTTTTCAAGTATGACAGATGCTGACAAACTTAGAGCTGGAGACACGGCAGATATGAGAGGAACAACAGTTGTGTTTGCAGGAATGGGGGTGTCTTTTGGTGAAGAGGGGAATGTCTCCTCCTTGGGACTCTGTGGTGTAGGTTGCTGATGCTGTGGCGGATGCTGGTGCTCTTCATGCACTCCTTTTAATTTACCTAACTTTTTGGATTTCCGAGCTGAAATAATAGAGGGAAAACAGGTCAATTGGCTTGTAGACACGGCATATTTTTTTGTGATCAAAGTAAAAAAACAATTGACACGTGCAGCATAATGTCATGTTTTTTTTATTGTGCTTATACACAGTAGTATTAAGCTGTAAGCCTTCCCAATCCTTTACTGTCCTAAAAATAACTAAATTTAATAAAACACAATAACATATCCATGCGAGATAAAAACATAAATATTAAGTGTATTTAAGGCTCCATCCAGCAGGCAGGTTTATAAGTGTTAAAAACACAAATATGTGCCATGGCGTAATGGGTAGTGGAGCTCAACCGCGTGTTATTTTGCCATATGGCTCCTAAACACCAAGCAAGACTGTACAGCAGCGGAATGGAAGAAGTGAATGCATCAGAGCTTCTTAATTAGCTATCACCTTACATCCAATCAGTAAGCTTGGTTTAGATGTCAAATAGGCACACAGAAACGCCCGTAGATAATGGCATCATTTTGAATTGTATGCCAGCCTGGCATATGTAGACTCAAGAACATTAAATATAATACGCATCCATAGCTATGCCATATCTTTTTTATTATTCAGGGGACACCAACCAAAATAAGGCTGAAATTATGTTTTTAATTTTCAATGTTGATAAATACTCTTGTCCATCATATATATATATATATATATATATATATATATATATATATATATATATATATATATATATATATATATATATAGGGGTGTGGCTATATTGGTTTAACTGAGAACTGTTGATATCTTCATTGCTTTATGCTTTTCAGAGTCTTAATTCGTGTACATTAGGATTAAAAAAAAAACGTAAATTATTTTGTGACTTGACCAATACTCCTGTATGACCTGCCTGTCTAGAACAATACTTATCAAGGTTGGCTTCATGTGCACAGAAAATACTGTAAAGCCCAATGCTACAGATATCTATATTTAATTCCCTTATATGATAGTTCCAGGGCAATCAGTCTGCAGTAATTGATTTGTGATTAGTGTGGAAATTATAGAAGTAATTTACCTGGTAGACAATCACAGTGATGAGTATAAAACGGCTTACTGGCAGATTTCAGCTCTCACGTGAGTCACACTCTGTCTGTATTGCTTTAGTAGCATGTGATTTAAATGGATTCAAACGAGACTGAAAAATAATGCCCAAACTACATTTTCCCAAGCATCTGGCAATAGCCGCAATCTGGATTACAACACGATCCATTTATGAGTTACTCATTTATTTCAAATAAAAAAAAACAGTAATGCAGCATTAGCAGGGTGTTAAATTATTTTGGGCAATACAAACAAAACTAAAGATAATCTTTATAAGACTAGTTTCTAAAAAGCTTAAAACATTTTAATTAATGAGATGAGCGGATAAGACAGGACTCCTGTTCAGCTCTGTTAGATTCCTGGAAGAATAAATTCAGATGTCAAGGAAACTCCCCAACAATGTCCTTGAATGAAGCATTTATACTGTGAATCAAGGTGCAGAATATGTTCTAAAATCAAACATTGGCTGTTTTGTTTTATTCTTGCATACAATTAAGCCCTTTCACTACTATAACCCGTCCAAGCAGAGAGAGCCTAGAGGCTAACGAGGCAAATTATCCGATATCATACAATGAATCTGAAATACAAGCATAAACTAATATATCCGATCCATAGATCATGCTTACAAACCTACTATGTGTGTGCATGGCATGTGCAAAGGATTATTAGCTTGTGTATTGTATATACAGTAAGTAATGCATGTTGAGTCCTCTTGAACCCAATCGCACACTCCCTAAATCTCTTGGTTTATTCCGGGCTGTTTTAGTTGCTTAATAAAATATTAGAAATATGAGAACAATAGTAATAACAATAATAATATCACCACCGTAGAACACTAGTTGCATTTAAATTAATAAGAATTAAAAAGACAGAATCGTTGGTATCATCTACCATAATGTATACAGGCTCTATATTTATATATATATATATATGTATATATATATATATCCTGATGAAAGTCAGCAATGACTGAAACGTTGACATGACTTTGTTTGAATAAAGAAAAGTTGTTAACTTGAAGACCTGGAGTGCTGACCATCCTTTGAGAGTGCTTTATATATATTATATATATATATATATATATATATTATATATATATATATATATATATATATATATATACACCGTAAATAGAGATAGATAGATGCGCACACACGCACACACTGGTAGCCTTGAGAAACTTGGTCCATAATGTTACCTAGTGAATCAAGAAGAGCTTGACAAAAGAAGGTAAAATTACATGGAAAGGTCACACAAGAGGCTGCTCCTAGTGGTTTATGAAAAGACCTTATGTCTCGTAGGATTCTCGTCAGCTGACGGATGTTTTCATATAGCTTTATGTGGATTTCATCTTATCAATGTTTGTAAATTGTGGTCTGCGGGGTTGCCAAGGAACAGATGAAATCTATAGACGACGTAAATCCATCAGGCCTCCGTTTTGTTTACCTGATAATGTTTAAGAGACTAAAAATAACAGCTAACCCTGCAGCAAAAGGACAATAGTTCATGCTTTCATTACTAGTATATACAACAAGCATGAACACATATTGTCTTTCTGCAACCGGTGTCTGATCACTATATCTTCTATTTATTTATTCACTAATGAGTAAAGAGCAGACGCATGTTTTCGGGAGATTTTTCTTGACAACTAATTTTAATCATGTATTTTACTATTCTTAACGTGGACGAAAGGGCCATCATAAATATATTTACTTTGGAGTTACTTGTGCTCTTGGGAATCAAAGATTTCTGGGTTATAAATGATTTCCTTAGATATAGAAGAGGGGTATTTAGCCAGAGACACTTACAATATACTGTATTATATATGGAAAAAGTACATATATACTTTTTCCAGACGTGTTCCCAGTTAAAAAGAATCCAAGTCACCACAATATATTATCCAAGATATATATTTTCAGAACACGTAAAACCTTGAAGTCATGAGACAAAAGAATATAGAAGGTAGCAAGACCTGTTTAGTCAAACAATGGGATGGGTCGTATATGTTCATTAAATTTAAACTGCAACTAAAGGTTGAGGTTTAATCACAAGACAGTTTTTTTTTGCATGTAATACATTTAAAAATAGACAAAATGAGTGCTGCCACGTGATCCAGTCTCTTCCACCCACATTGCAACTGAGGTCTATAGCAGGACTGTTAGTATGAAGATTATCGTCAACGCTATATAAAAGTTAACAAGTTCTGTATGGTCACTTAGTTATGAAATGTATATGTCCTAGTGTATGCTAGTCTTTTTTTTACACTGTAGTAGTATTTCTGGTTTAGCTAATGTTTTGTCCACACCTGCCGCTGGAATGAGATATGGAAAGTCTATTTTATTTATACGGGGGGGGGGGGGATGCAAGTTGCTACAAACGGAGACATAGTGGCTTACTTCTAGTAAAATGTGCAAAAAAAAGCCTTTTG
This sequence comes from Spea bombifrons, assembly GCF_027358695.1. Taxonomy (NCBI): domain Eukaryota; kingdom Metazoa; phylum Chordata; class Amphibia; order Anura; family Pelobatidae; genus Spea; species Spea bombifrons. The sequence goes on along the minus strand of NC_071087.1, from coordinate 36,186,949 downwards.
TGGAACCCAAGAGTGACATAAAATTCTATATCTTTTTCATATACATATCTTAGCCTCAATTACTGATAATCTAAGCCAACAAATACATACCCAACGGCAGAGATGGCTTAAAAAAAAAAAAAAAATCAACCTAATTTTCTACAATGCATTATGCAGGGCCCGCTCAGACCTTCTTGCAGGGGAAGCTCGATGATTAGTGATATTAGGCAGCTCAACTGCAAACTCCCAGGTTACTAAATTGATTTGGAGCATTTAAAAACAGAAAACAAGGAGAATTTAAGGAAGATGTTTGTTTTCAATGGCAAGTGTTACATGAAATTTGCAACATCCCAGTGAGATCCTACGAGGTAAAGAAATGCCAGTGTGGCACTAAAGCTTTAAAAACAAGAATTTAACAACAAATGTTGGCAAAATTAATAAAGTAGTCTGTCTATAAGAGCTGTTTCTTAAAATCTGGGTTAGTTAGGGAATATTCGTATGGATTATTAAACCAAAGCACGCTGACGTAAATGAAGTAAAAAAGCATCCATACTAGTGAATCAGCACAATATATATTTTTTTTGACAAACAGAATTATTTACTGGGGCTTTATGTGGTTGATTGCACAGGATGAACCATATGCTGTTTTTACTTTCAATCATGCTCTCACAACTACACTTTCAGGACAGAGTGGTAGTAAATTAAAAAAATAAAATAAAAACAGGATGACAGATTTCTGTAAACATGGGTAAATCAGGGTGAATGTCCGATAATGTCAGAGATTCATCCAAATTAGGATTAACTGCGGTTACCGTAGAGGTGTAATATTACAAATATTTATTTTCACTAAACAAATCCATCTTAATTCTAATAATCTTCAGGTGCAGGATTATGTGTTACAAAATAATGACTGTCTGCCCACAATTTACTAGATGACAAATGAGATAAGAAATATAAGACTTGGTCTCCACTTGGATGTGTACACAACACTCTGAATTATTGGGAAATGCTTTAAAAAGGGCCTACCTGAGAGGACCCTGCATATTGCATCGTCAATGTGGTCAAACTAGAGAGAAACGCTTGGATACTTTAAAAAAAACAAATTCAAACCACATTTTACTTTAACAGACAGAATGAAATTATCCTAAAACAGAGATGATTTCCCAACTGGCTCAAAGTCTAGTTTCTCGTGCTGGCAGGAATATAATTGAAGTGTACAATTTCACTTCCCGTCCTGCTATTAAGTCATCTGTATCCTTCCAAACCTGTCACGCAGTACCAAGGACTCAACAACTTCAACATATGCAAACTGAATGTTTTATTCGAAGGCTTTGTCCAAGACTTAAACCCCCAGTTATAAGTCTAGGAATCAGGAATCACACGTGCATAGTGGCAGGGCTGGACTGACAATAACTTGAAGGCCAATGGCCGTCTGATGACATAGGTGTGGACGCTGGCTGAATGTGTGTGGCCGCACACTATGCTTTTATGCTCACGCAGAGTGTGGCCGGGTATATACACACTGCAGCCCCCGATCTGCCGCTCCAATATGTGATGCTGGTGGCCAGCAGCCCACCAGGCATTTGCTGGGTGTGCCAGATGGGCAGTCCAGGTCTGCATGCTATCAAGTGATATTGGCGCATTGCAAAGACAAGGAGTAAGTACAAATAAAAGCATATTGGTGTGCTCTGTCTCATTTGTATACAATATTATATCCATATTCTTTTTTGGAATGTACATTAGAACATGTATTAGTGCCACTGAACATGTGTGAACTAGATTTCACAATCCAGTACAATAAATAATACATATTTATTCTAAATGTTGAGGATCAGGAATATGTAAACCAAGCTTTCTAATAAGATTTCCCATGCCTTTATAGAAATATTTTGTGGAACACTTTTTGTAGAAATCGTTTGTTTATTGGTTTTCAACTGGATTTCAGTTTTGCTGCAGACACACAAAGCATGCTAAGAAGTATATTACCCTTGCTTGATTCGATCCACCATGTTATTCATCTTGACATTCAGCTATTTATTTATAAGTTACAAAATAATACATAGGGGTTCCTATTTAAAAGGTCTAAAATAATTCAAAACCACTAATCGTGAGAAAGACAGGAAGAATATAAGAACTTGTGAAATACTTTAATAAAGCCTTCTTTCATCCTAATGCTCAGGCATTCGTCTTACTCAGCCTTGCTGCAAAGATCATTTAAGGTGAGCTCAAACAAGATAATAAGGTATATTATATTAAAGCGGGAATGGGGAACACGTATTTCAGGTTTCTGCCTTACTAATAAAATAGAGAGTTTCACGATTATTGTTGAATCACTAATCCCCTTATATGTGGTAATTGTGAGAGGCTCTTTCATATTAGCTCATGACAATATTATACTTCAATCACTAAAGAAGTTGTGTTTTACAAAGTATCCTCTTTTACAAGTAAATTATCTTTGCAAAGTTTTATTACATAAAATAGTTTGCACTGTTAACTATTAAGGCCAATGGGTTTTCTATAAACCTTAGTTAAGTAAACTGGAGTTCCATTTTTCAGTAAAATGAAATAATCACACAATCTCTAATGCAATAACACAGATTATCAAATAATATATACACAAGGCTGATTGTGTAAGTATGTGTGAGCATCAATCTATATCTGTAAGTATGTTTAGGTGTGTGAGGGAGTGTGTGAGCATAAATGATTAAATCCACATATGAAAAAATATTACGAAAATGCGTAGTGTTAAATGCTAAGAAGACTACCATTTCTTGTTTACCACCCCTTTCAGGCTATATGTACTAATTTGATGCATCTTGCTCCTGGATGTGATCATTACCTAGGGCATTTAGTATCTGTGTACTACTATCTGAAGTTTTACAACATATTAAGAACAAGATGCAGTTTTACACTTTTTTTTGCATGAAAACATATTTTTATGCAGAACAGTCATTATAAGTTTCAAAACTCTGACCAAAAAGTTAGCAGATTTACTTGATATGCCCATACACAGTATGGGAATATGCTGAAAAATAAATCATCTCTTAAATGCTTCTATACCATACACAGACCCGAAATGCACATTCTCATATAAAAAATGACTTAGCTTAACAGATGTCCTGGAACTACCAAGGAACTACTTACCATTAATACGATTGTTTGCCACTCATTTTATTTAAGAGGAATACTTTATTTTTTTTTTTGAATATTTCACTATGCAAGAGTATCGTTCCACTGATAAATGCATGCAAAAGTATGGCTTTCCTGTCCAGTATAATTATTGTTACAGAAAAAGTTTTCTTCCTTAGAATGACATGCCAGACTCCTCTTAATGCATATAAAGTTTGTATATTGTTCAGGCTAAACTTCCACGGGGAAGTGGAGGACAATATGGGTAAGGAGCACAATGCTCTCAGGATACTGTTCTGACTATTGGGACTACCTGTATATTTATTATTGATGTCGATAGTGTTCTATATATTTACTAAATTTAAAGGTGCACTCCATAGTGAGTAACATTAATTATGCACTTTATGATGTTTATAAAATTGATAGGTGCACTCTATATAGAGTAATATACAACTATACTTGAATGACTCAGCACTTTATGATTTTTTGATGGTTTACATGCACTTGAGACACTTTATATATATATAGCCATATTCCCTCCATATGCTCTGATTATTTTCCTAGAAACCTCTGTTGTCTATATTATGAAATATTCTATATGTTTTTTTATTAAAATGTTTTTTGTACAATAAAATAATATATTTTAATATAAGGGCTTGTGTAGAACTCTTTTCATGCAAGGTGTACAAGTTTACAGGAGTTTCCCTGTTTTGAGGATGAGATCCTTATACATACCACAATATTTATAACATCATGTTATTTGTGAAAAGTGTGGTTGGATTCTTTTGTGTTATAGTATTTAAATATATATAGTATATGATGTATGTTGTCTATGAAAGTCGATACGTTGAGTGGCAAGCATGAACAGTCAAAGAGTCCATTTGAACCCTTAGTAAATACTGAACCCTGGATAAAAACAGAGCAGTAGTGGCACGAGGTGATAAAATTGGAGGAATCACCATAGCAACCACTGAACTGAATGATTTTTCCGATTGTACATGATGTATGACTTTGACTCGGGTTTGTTCCATTCTGGCCCTTATGTCCCATTGAGCTCTTAGCTCCAAAAGATGGTTTACCGGATGCCCACCATGGAATTCCTTAAAAAGTAATTTGGTCTCCTTGATTTTGGTCTTACTGGAAGAAATGTCCTCTATATGCCATCCTAACTGGCTTTTGAGATATGAAAATAAAGAATGTGCCTGCCTTCTGGTAGACTAATTACTTTCACAGCCTTGTAAGTTTCTCAGGTGGAATATGAGGAAACCGCTGATTTTGTTGGAGCTAAATAGAAAATTATTAACAGGTCGTATGACATAAGCCTGTGATTCCTGCTAGAATACCTCCTGCATTCTCTCCAAACACCTTTCCAACCTTTCCGCACTGTATAAAGTTCAAGACATTTTTCTAAAGGCTATTCACATCAATTATCTCATAGAGAAGATTTTATTATTGTATTTGTTATCTGTATAACATGGAGCCCCTATAATTGAAGCCCTAATTGTATCACTGTGTTGGCAGGTTGTTATTGCATGCATGATTATGGCTGACAGGACTCACACAGACATACAAATGTAACACTGACTATTGTGCTCCAAGACTGTTTCTGTGTTATTGTGTGCACAGCAGGCATCCAGTTTCACCACAAACTCAATGTTTAAGACTGTGTCTTTTCTTTATTGAGAGGGTGGTAGATAAGCGGAACTGACTCCAAGGAGAAGTGTAGAGGTTAATACAACCAAGGACTGATTGACATTTGGGTCTTAATGGGAAGAGTAGATGGGCCAAATGTTTCTTATCTGCCTTCCAATTTTGTTTTTAGGTTTCTGTGTTATATTCAGAGGTGTGCTGGAAACATTGCAAACAATAACCTCCTTGCTCATAACCCTACTGTATTCAGCAGTGTATTCTGGCCTAGGCCTAGGGTGGTAGGGCAAGTCCAAGGGGTGGCAATCTCCCTGCAGCAAAACCATGGAATGGATTGCCCTCGAGGGAGCTGGCCCTCTGAAGGGCCGGTTACAAGGGAGATCTCTAATCTCTCCAACTGGCCCCTATACACTATGGAGGCTGTGGCGAGCCTCCATGTGATGCATTACAAGGCGCCTTGCCAAAAGCGCTAAAGGTGATAAAAGAACTTTTTCTACAATACTGTTTATAAAACGGAATCTACCTATTATACCCGGGTGCAAATTACACGCTAAGTTACATAGTATGTGTAATTATTTGTATGTTGTTAGTGCTAGTAGTAAAATATCTAGTAGCAAAACTAATACATTTCTAGAATTTATTTCGTCATGTAACGGCACACTAAAGCCATATGATATCGACAGGATAAAAGCGTATGAAAACCACATCGGTCATTCTACACTTGTGAAGAAATTTAACATTTGCTGTTCCACATGTAAATGGCAAGAATGTTTCTGGTGATAAACAGCTCTCTTCATAAGAACAAGCAATAACACGACAGCACTAATCCTGCATCTCCCTCTATATCAGTCAGAGTTGGCCCCAATATAAAAATGATTTAGGCACCTGCCAGGGTCTTCAGCTGTTTAAGACCCCCGGGTGCATTGGTCTGTACTATGGATTGGAACTGGAGAATGTGCATGTGCACGACAATGATGTGAAACAATTAGGAGGAAGGCAACAGAGACATGGTTTGCTTAGTAAACAACTCAAGGGCCCAGCCCTGACACTGATCCTTAATAATAAAATAATAATTAAAGAAGAAGATAATATAAAAAGAACAAACTGATCTGTATTCACAATAAGGTACAGAGCCTATAATGTGCACCCTGTAAATACATTATTGTATTGTATATAGGCTAGTTTTCATTTTATCAAGGCTTACTTAACTATGGAATATGATACATAAAACCTACAATGTTTAAATTAATAATCTATACTGCATCATCTATACTACCAGTAACTCTTTATCAACCACCATGCTACTCCACTCATCATCTTAAACTAAATCCCAGAGTTCATACACTAAGCACAAAACACTGGTATGTTTGTTATTTTTACCCAAGGGTACTCCCAATTTAAGCACCTCCTGTCCACCTTTAGCACAGTCCTCCCTTCCACTCTTCTATGTCCATCTAGTAATCCCCCCCCAATATGACCAATGCTTCTTCCACCCAATGGAGCCTGACATGATATCTCTTCTGTGTCATCCATGTATATATATATATATGTAGAAGCAAACATTGTGTACTAAAAAATAAATACATTGATAACTCATGGCTTAAGTAAGAATGGCAGAAAACATCTGACTCTGTGGTACAAAATTCTTCTAGTTCTTAAGAGGTTAAGGCAGAATGCATGTACAAGAAAAAAACAGTATAAAATCAGATACGAAGGCAGAGGGAGAAAAAAAAAGATATAGCTTGTGTCCTTAGTTGCACTTCTCGGCTGAGACTCTGTAAATTGCATTGGAAACACTGCAGGCTGTTCAAATAGGCTGACATGTAGCTATAAGCTTAACAATGCCACACACAATACACAAATAACACTATATAACAGTAATAATGGTGCTGTTCTACAATGCTTGATATGCCAAAATACTCATTATAGAGCAAGCCTTGGTATAACATATATTATATTCTGTTATTTTTGTGTTCTAAAGCATTCGCCTAATGTAAACATATTTACCAAATTACCAAACGCATAGGTGATAAGTATGGCATGGCAAGTATGGACAGAAAGATTTAAATACAATGACAAGTGTCAGACATGGTGTTTTTCCAGAGGCATGGCTCATTTAAAGTAAAATGATTCTAAAGTATGTATATATATATATATATATATATATATATATATATCTTACATTATATACGCCCTTCATAATTCCTTACCTCCAAGATTCATTCCAGCTTGGAGACATTTCTGCAACCTGCATGCCGGACAGTTTTTCCTCCTAATCTTGTCAATAATGCAGTCATTCCTTCCTGCACACAGATAGCTGTGCTGTCCTGGGGAAAAAACATAATAATGGAGAGACAATGAATGGCTAATTTAGTGTTTGGATGTTTAATTATAAACTTGTCTTAGCAATAAGGGCAGGAAGGAAATAAAGAATGTTAATGACAAGGAAGAAAGGTAAGGGGTATGACTGACAGTACTTAAGTACTAAGTAAATACCCAACACAAGGCTTGAGTGTTTAGGAAATCTTTTGCATGATAACTCCCAAATCCCACAAGCTGTTCTGAGTTGAGACCTCATTTCTTCAATGAAGCTCAGAAATTCAAGTTGTGACATCAAAGGTACCAGAGGTATCCTGTCACCATAAGAACTACCAAGGCCAATGGGGTTTATTGACGTAAGAGGGAGTACGCAGGAGTGTTGCTGTTTAAGCTAACCAACTTTATGTATTATGAAGGTCAGTCCCTTACATGCTTCTCCTGCGAGGAGCTATGCTACCTTGGTTAATGCAGAATTCAATTAGTGAGTTCACTTAGTTCAAAACTCAATGATTCAACTGCGCTATAGAGAGCCGACAAGCTCTTCTTGCAGGAGAAGCCCACCAGGGTCAGCCACTCATTATACATAGTGACGCTGGGGGGTCAAAACAACTCTTCTGTGTTTAATGAATGGCCTGAGGGAGGGAGACATGTTTGTTGAAAGCTAATAGCCCGCAACCAGTTATATTATTATCAGGCAATAAACTACTATTTCAAACTATGGTGCATCACTTCCAGTAATAAGACATTTTAAATCTCATCCAAGTTTATCCAAACCACAGAAAACCTCGGGTTGATATAATTATCTGCTGTAATTAATGTGTCAAGGTGATGCTGAGTTAATGAGAAACTACCAGGTGCATTTCAGCGGTACCTTCCTACAGCTCTTCCTGAAGGATGCTTCACCTCTGGTCGCAAGGAAGCAGATCTGTTGGTGGTCACCAAAACTAGAGTAACCCATCACACCTCTTTGTGGGTATGGTGTGTGCTGTGCAACCATTAAACCTTAAGTTGCTTTTCAGAATAAGCCACCTTGATTTTTTTTGTTTTTATTTGTTTTTTTTAAGGCTAGGTAAAGATCAGTCCTTTTTATACTCAGCACAGCCATGCTTAAACTGGATTAGGGTTTGCTTATCAAATATTTCAATCACATCTTCTAATAAGTAACTGATTATTTAAAAAACAAACAAAAAAACTCTCTAAACTGTGTTGGTGGATGAATGGTTCACAATATTGAATTGGCAAGCTTTTTACAACGCATACTGCCCAGATCCGATTCCAGTCGGAAAAAACAAAAAATATGTAAAAAAGAGGAGACTTAGCCGAAAATAGTGGTAGTCGGTTGCCTCATTCAGTTACACCACTCACAAGCAAGAACCAAAAATGCTTTCTAATTATGCTTTAAAGGATCTATGTTCCATAGAGCTACGAGCATGTAAAACGGTCATTGGTAGCTACTGGGCCGATATAAACCATGCCTGGGGTTGCATTCCAGCATGAAGAATGCCGGGAAGCTTGAAATGATACATTGTTAGGCCATTTAACTGGTGCCCGACTACTTTGAAGTTTTAACCCCAAGGGATGTATGTTTTGCTCATTTATCCTAGACTTCACTTTTGGTGTACATATTCAGACACGCAACATTCTGCGTGTGGTAACATGTACATTTACACACATACATACATATTTATGGTATGCTTTATGATTTTGTGTTCGAGGCAGAATAAGTAGAGTATAATACTTATTTTTGTATATTTTTACTGCATTTCCGTTATTATGTTACACAGTTGCATGGAAATGAGCGGAGACGTCACGGTGCACTGCTAAATGACATTTGATTGAATAGTCTGTGTGTGGGTGGAAAACTCGTTTTTTACTTTCCCCCCTCTGCTTCGTAGCAGATTGTCTTAAAAAAAGGGGATTCTGTCAGTCAGGCCAGCAAATAGAGCTGTAAAGTCCCCTTAAGCACAGCCTGTATTCTAGATTGTGATTTAGAAACTTAAACGTAGCAGTTTAAATTTCCCAACAGATTTTTTGTTGCTTCAAGCTAGCTAATTGCATTATTATTTCAGGACATTTTCATTTACAGAACAGAAGGGCATTGACAACAGTTGGTGGATAACAGCCACTGACATACAATATTTATTTTGCATATCATATTTTTGTTATTTAGTAGATCAAAGGGTGGGTATGAGGCCTCTTTCTTATAAGATGAATGGGCAGGAAATGAACTTATTAAAAATGTGAACAGGGTACTGTGAAAAATGCCACATAGCACTGTGAAAAAGCATCCTGGTATCTCATCCCCGCTAGCGCTGATACCTCATAAGACAGCTTAATATCCGGGTGGTACACAGTGTAAGCTTCCTGATAATACAAACTATCAATTTCATGCAGCACTTGGCTAGGAACTATGTTTATTCATACTTATTCCACCTCTGAGGAAGCCAACTAGTCGGCGAAATGCGTCAGGTGTCTCAAACACTGTATTACATTGCCATGTCACTTTATGAAAGTTTTTATGATATATAAATAGTGCATGCATCTGTATGCCAACAGATTTATATTATATTAAACAATATTTTTTAATAAATTCAGTTCCTGCTCATTCATCTTATAAGATTGTTCATCCTCACCCTTTGATCTATTGATTATCTATGATTGTGGTTTGGAGGACCCACCAGGATATTAGTAACAGTAACAATATTATTTGGTCTAAATAATAAATGATATGGTTTTATTTTTTTCTAAAGCAAATAGTAGACCATTTTAAATTCAAAAAAACCTTTTCTTTGCCTTACATGGCAAGAACACCACCAATACAAAAGATGTCCTGCCTGAATGTCAGAAAATTCACAACTGCATTTTGAAAAGCCTGATATCGTAAACTTTTCAGGAACAGCTAAAAAAATGTAATATACCGTATTTGCTCGATTATAAGACGTGGTTTTTTCCAGAGCAAATGCTCTGAAAAATACCCCTCGTCTTATAATCGGGGTCGTCTTCTAATCAGACCCCAAAAAAATGGCTGGGGCCATGCTGCTTACCGGTCGCGAGCAGCGTCTCTTCCGTTAGAAGCAGGAGGACAGGAAGCTTGTAGCTTCCTCACAGAACTCTATCTCCCCCTCCCTCCTCTGGGGGCGGGGCCAGAGCAGTTGCTCGTACAGCCGGTCCCTTGCAGAAGTCTTCGAGTGAGAGATCTGCAGTTCAGGTAAGGGGGTGGGGGAGGGTTTTTGGGTAAGTATGTGTGATTAATGTGTGAAGTATGTGTGATTAATGGAATGAATGAGTATTTAAATGTTTGTGAATGTGTGTTTGTGTGTGATAGCATGGATGTGTAAGGGGGGTGGGGGTTGTAGCATGGCATAGGGAGGCTGTAATCCCACTACTATCATCCCCAGGTTCCAGCATGTACTGGCTGCCTTGGCTTGATAGGAGTGTGATTGCTGTTAGCAGCAATCACACTCCTATCAAGCCAAGGCAGCCAGTACATGCTGGGTTAAAAGGCATATCATGGGGCTGAGTGGCATATAGGGGGTTAAAATGCATTTCTGGACCTCCAGAAATGCATTTTAACCCCCTATATGCCACTCAGCCCCATGATATGCATATATACCTCCAGAAATGCATTTTAACCCCCTATATGCCACTCAGCCCCATGATATGCCTTTTAACCCCCTATATGCCAGAGTGGCATATAGGGGTATAAGGCATATCATGGGGCAGAGTGGCAAATAGGGGGGTATAAAGCATTTCTGGGGGCAGAGTGGCATAACTGGGGGGGCAGGTTGGCAAATAAAAGGAAATTTAAAAAATATATTTACATGAATTAATATTTACTGGTAAAACTTTTTTTCCTATAGGGTCGTCTTATATTCAGGCTTTTTGTTTTTTTCCTAAATTAATATTTTGATTTTGGGGGGTCGTCTTATAATCGGGGTCGTCTTATAATCGAGCAAATACGGTAATATAACAGGGTTTACAAGTATTGGAGAGGAAATGACATGACTTGTTTGGTGCAGGGAAGCATGGAGCATGGTTACTAACTAGACATGGCCTACAAGCAGGGCTATCTCTGGTGGTATGCGTGGAAGCCAGGGCATCTTGACCTTTGAGGGGCACCCAACTGGCAAAACATCATGTATCTGCCGTCAAAGAAAACACAGAGAATGTGAGAGCTCTTTTTTTTTCTCATGATGACTTCCAGGGGTGTTGCTAGGTTCTAAAAGGTGATAGAGCCAAATAATAACACTGGGGCGTGCTATGCTCAATTGAGATGCTGTTCCTTGCTCGTCTACTTTTGTAACTAAATGAAGCAAAAACTCTCATTCCTAATACTGTTGAATGTCCAAACCATTCCACAAGATGATTATTTAATTCTGTAAAAGTTTTGAAGGGGAAACATAAATGCCACGTGACACAAAAGCAGACATTGATAAGTTATTGTCAAAGAAACTGCTATTTTATGTCATTAAGCCTTCAGGAGAAACAACAAAACTGCTAATGTAAACATACTAGTGGGGTCAATTATTAGTCTTCCTGTACCTTTAATTGGAAATTTTTTTCCAATTTTTTCCTTTTTGGAAAAGAAAGTCCATTCTTCTCTGTAAATTTGCTTTTTAAAGTATATCCTCATACGAGGTACTAGATCATAGAGTAGGAGTAAATTAAATTCACAATAGCTGTAATACTTCAAGAAGCTGTCAGTAAACAGTCTACTGACTTTTTTTTCCTAAGGGACCCCAGATTCCGATAAGGAACCAGTTTTCTTGCTTTTCTCATTTCCAGACCATCAGTAATGATGTGCGTTATCTTGGGAGTTCTAAAATACATTTACCCAATAGAAGCATGCATTAATTTTGTAACGATAAAAGTGTTTATTCTGCCTATTACAAAGATACATCTGATTTCTGCATATGGTAAATGCCACATCTAAATATGCAGTTGTAGTGATGCAATGCTGTCAAGACCATAAAAATAAATAAATATCCGAGTTTGTATTGAGATGGCTCCTGATTTAATGCAAGTAGCTGATACGGGTTTTACAAGACTATCCGCAATATGGCCAAAATGAAATGACTTTGTGCGGCTATAGAAAGTTCTGTGTCATGATTTGGTGTGTGATCAAAAAATGGTGTGTGAAAACGTTATACCTACGTTTTACTTTTGTAAGAGTTTTTTTTAGTATATAAATCATTAAATAAATATAGAGAATAAAGACCACAATGTAGAAAAGTGGTAACATTTAGACCATACATGGTTGGTAATTTTTTTTTTAATTATCATTTTAACACAGCTCTTAGAGTTACTAAGATATTGCCACTAGATCAGGCATTTGCCCCGTGTGCCCTCTGGCTAGTGATATATGTATATGTAAATTTACCAAGAGTCAAAAGGATTGCAATTTGTAAGCCAGCAAGAACAGCGCTCCCTACAAATTTTGTACCAGTATTTCTCAAAGTGTGTATGTGTATTGTCAATGAACCGGGTCATGTTCATTCGTCCCATTGTAATAAATAAAACATAATGTAAATTTGAATGATCCGACAAAAAACTCTCTTCTCGCAAATCCTGGCTGCAAGTAAGAAATCATTTTCAATGGGATGATCTGAAAAAAACAAGAAAATCTAACTGCACTTTGCAAAACACGCCGGATTTATATAAACGGTACGTATAAATGAATCTGGAATTAAAAGGGTTGGCCTATCCTGCTCTTCATTTTGTTAATGGAAAGTTTAATGACTACATACATTCTGTATATATTAATTTAGGCATGGACCACAGTGCCCTTCCCGTGAATCATGGGACTAGTAGTCCAATAACTAATAATAATAAGAGGGATGCTGTCCCTAGACAACCCGAATCATATGCCTGTTGGATCATTTCTTAATACAGTATACACCAGACAGGCCAAAAGTATTGATTTAAGTTTCGTTGCTGCTGCGTGACGCATCTCTGAGCAGCGCTCGCTGTCTAGTTTTCTCAGCCTCTGCGACTGAGCTGAGGTCACATTCAGGTATTCCAGATGGCAGGATACCGTTCTCTGCTGGTTTCCAAATCGCATTTGACAGAACAGAGATGATGATTAACAACTGGATTTCATTTGCATGCTACACATTTAGAGAGTCTGTGGAGGAAAGGCATGCAAAAAAAAAAGCAGTGCACGCAGACATATTATATAATAAAAAGAAACTGAACTGTATTTGACCTTCGAAACCCCAGTCGGGCTAACACTTAAACATTTCACTTTTAGTACTAGATCCACACTTGTCTATAATCAGTCTGCAGTAGATTATACGGTATGCTGAAGGCAAAAAGTTGTGTCAATTAAATGGATTGCAGCACTATAACATAATGCTACGTAATTCTGCCAATGCTTTTTAGATTTTAAAGAATTTAAAGAATTTTAGACTAAAGAACCTGAGTTGGAGGGGGAAAAACTGGAAGGGATATACTAGACTGCCCACATGCTCCTGACCTCTCCAGGAATTATCTTAATTTTAACATCCTTACCTTCAAAATTCACACAAATATCCAAGGACCTATTTCGCTCCACATTTCACACACACGGATTTACCAAATTTCAACGGATTGGCATTAACACAATCTCTTGTTGCAAAACACGGTTTCCAAAGTACAGAACAAGAACTTAGAACCCCCAAAACTATACTACCAGATCAATAATATGCAGTGCCAATCCTTGAACACTCTAGATGGTTTATATTGGAAGACTTCAACACTTGGATTGATGACACCCTATACAAACTTGGGTAGGACCTCCTCAACTATATACAATTTTATAGAAATTGTTGCTATCTTTACCCACAGAAAAGGTCATACTGTTCCATTCTAGACTAGAATTATCATCAGTAACTGTAAATCCAGTAGTATGGTCAGACCACCACTCCATACACTTCTACACTGTATCACAATGGATAGACCCCAGACTTAGAACCTGGTCAAACATTGCTCATTAAAAAAAGGAGGGTGACGCCATTGCATGCAGCATCAAATTTGGATCTAAGAGAACTTGAAGGGCAGCTCTTTAGTCCGACTCTACAACAAAACCGTGAGAGACACCGTATACACCAAGGGCATAGCACCAACACGAACGCACATCAAAACTCACAACAATGCACCTTGTGGATTGCTAGGTTGCCACAGTGTATGATCTACCTTTACAAATATGGAAGGTAAAAGAACCATGCAAAAGTTGTACCCCACTACGAAATAAAATCTGCCTTCTTTTATCTGAGCCAGCATACAATACCTAATGATACAACACCGCGTGAAGATATGACAACATGAATCTAAGCATTTGTGTCCTTTCATCTAGATCAGTGCTTCTCAACCCTCTCCAGTAATTTCTGTGTTCCTGGTTGCTGATTCAGATTGCTTTGGACTCTGCTGCTTTTCTGGTACCCTGACTTGGCTTACTCTTGGGCTCCGCTTATCTCTGGCTTCCTGACCTGGCTGGTTAGTTTGACCCTTCTTATCTCTGGCTCCCTGACTTGGATTGTGTTTTTGGATTACGTCTCCCTCCGGCTTCCTGACCTTCTGGATTATGTGTGGCACTTCGGATGTCCTGAACCTCACCTACAGAGACTCCTATCATTCTCAGTGCACACGTGCTTGTGGCTACACGTAGTAAGGTCTGTCTCATCTCCAGACCTTTTCTATTGTACCACGTTTAAGAAAGTGTGTCCAATCCCGACACCTGGGCTTCACTTCAGAACAGTAAGTACCCTAACACAGCTCTTTTATCAGGGATTCAGTCAGCTCATCTGACCATCAGTGACCCTTAATTTATATATCTGTTTATACAGCTGCAAAGTGTTCTCAAAATCAACAATATATAATTATGTGTAATAAACAATAATACATTTCCTTATGTTAATTACGTAACCGATTGTTGTTTTGTTGCCAAAGAAAAGATAACCAAAAGGCATAGAAACCTTTGGCTTTAGAGAAGTAGCTAATTTAGCTGTTGTGGAAATATAATTACCATGGGGCACAGCTAGCGTCCTAACAGAGAAGTACTAGGAGTATGGCTAGTTGTACATTGGACAGCTCCTTACTGGCTACCCATCATGTAGAATTATGTAAAACATAAGCTTTATGAAACAAGCCCATGTTGATTCTGTTAAATAATGCCAATGCAATAAAGCCTTACCAGTGAGATCTGGGTTGCAACCCACATTTTTACCCATGTTTGATTCACTTCTTAAAATTAGAATACAAAAGTAACTGATTTTTTTTATAGTGGGTTTTTCCTTTACAGAAAAACAGCATTTTTAGTAAAATATACCCAGAAAAGCCTGCTTGTTTTTTTTCCCATCGTTCCTTTCAATACAAATAGAGCATGCTATTGAACAGGAATGGCTGACCTTATTTCGTGTTTTTTTTTAATAAAGTGAATTATTGATTAAAACATTACAGACTTGGCTGAGCACTGCAGCAATGATTACTGCTTATAAATGGACCTGTTCAAACTTATTGAGGGTTTCATTGTTTCTCTGCAAAAAAATGTAGAACAGTTATTTTAAGCCCACAGAAACATATGTATATGTGTCTAATGTGTACGTATCTATCAGAAATATGCAAGTCTAATTTTCCCTTTAAACTATGATCAAATCTGCTGCCAGGGCAGCACTAGGGTTTCTGGCATCCTAGCCAATTAGCTAGTTCGTCTATATTCAACCATCTCTGATGGTGGGATATGGTGGGTGACACTTCCCATGCATTTACCACTCAAAATGTCATTGTTCCACAAAAAAGTCTATACATTACAAAAGTGTTAAGCTATATGTTAACTTGGATCATTTAAAAGATATTATGCAAAAGCTCTTAATCGTCACTTGACAGTAATAACTGCATTATTCTCTCAGTATGACAAATGTATATCGTTGGAATATATTCTGTACAACAACTGGGGTCCATAATTGATGATGTTCTGACAACTACATGAAGTCAAAGGATTCACATAAATGAGATAGTGACCTATCAGAGTCAGAGGATTAGCATATGGAAAGTGCAGTTAATCCGTATGACCTCAGTGCACAGTTTCCAGAAAGATCACACCTGTTCTAAACCGGCAAGTGTCAGGAATACAACATACTGTATCGAATTCACTTGGGAAAAAAATGGTACCTCCTTGTGTTAATATATAAAACTTCACACTGCTGTCAATATGATAACAACCATCAATATAAAATGATCTGAACTGATTTTAGGAAAAAAACAGCTAGAACTGGTTTTGACAAACCTTAGAAAACTTGTAATGCTGGTGCAGAACACCATCTTTCCCACTGTCACGTCACAACATGACAAACGATAGGTCTTAAAGAAGCACAACTAGGATCATCTAATGTAAAAAAATAAACAATATAATATAAAAAGGAAAGATACACAAGCTGGCTGACATGCTCTACCATTAACATCACTAACGTTTTGTGGAACTTAACAGCTGTAATAGTTAAGGAAGTAGAAAAACAAAATGTATTTATTATCATCAGATTGTATCTTGTTGGATATGCTTGTTTATAAAACATCATGGATGGATGTTGAGGGTTAACCGACAGAAAGTGTCACTTCCTGATGGCCTATGGGGTTAACATTTGGACGGTTAACAGATTAAGTTTCAAAAAGACAGCGTAACATAAACGATGATCCAGAATGTCTTGGGGGCTAGAAATAGAACCTCAACTGACAAGGAAACTCCCTGATGGCGTTCCAGTATAAGACACTAAAAACCTTACATTGTTAGGTAGTTATGGTTTTGTAATCTTGTTCTGCAGTGTAAATATTCAAAACAAAAATAAAAAAAAGTGTCTGGAAATGTATAGAATAGTTTAAAAGAAAAAAATATATATATAAACAGACAAATATAAAAATATACATATGCCCATGTTGGTATCGAGACATAAGTAAATAATTGTGTCCTGCACTATATATCAAAAAGTACACAGTGACCAAGGAACAGCTCATACAAAAGGCCAGGGCTTTAAGGCAGGGCCAAAGAAGCAGCCTCCTAGGGCTCATGCATTCCTTGTTGGTGGTTTAAAGGAGGCTACCTGTAGGTCCAACAGCCGATGTGTTTTTGTTTCGGCCCCCCTCAAGGAGTTGCCTACCCATCAAAGCATAAAGGGTTGAGTTAAAATAGATAAAATGGACAAGTATAGGTAAGGAAGTAGAGGAGTACTTGTGATGAGGTGAAGGGAGATGGATTAACATTCAAGGGCTGTAAGAATACCACGTGCATGGCGGCTTTAGTTAAACCAGTGGGAATGAAGGATTGCAAAAAGCAAGTTTGAGTGGTAAATAGGTGGAACAGTCTCTCAGTAGAAGTAGTAGAGATTAACGGTGTGAGTAAATGTAAACATGTATGGGACTGATTAAGGTTTACATCAGTAAAAAAAATGGCAGACTAGATCTGCCATCAAATTCTATG
Organism: Spea bombifrons; assembly: GCF_027358695.1. Classification (NCBI taxonomy): domain Eukaryota; kingdom Metazoa; phylum Chordata; class Amphibia; order Anura; family Pelobatidae; genus Spea; species Spea bombifrons. The sequence goes on along the minus strand of NC_071087.1, from coordinate 36,169,428 downwards.
TTTTCATGGGGAAAAAAAGAACATGTAAACTTAACGCTACTGCATCTATGCTTGCATTATAACCCCTGCATTGTACAATCAAAGTCAACAAATCCATAATCTTCTCTTTATCTTTCCCCTTTTTGAAGCCTTTGCATAAACATGAGATTATGATGTTACGTTACAAAGCTTCTCTTATGGGAGAAATCACAAGTGTCTGTTTTCAGATTACCACAACAACATTAAACAAGAGTGTTTTCCCCTAATTAGACAAATGACAAGCTGTTATTAGTTAGATGCATGCCCCAGATGATCACAAAATGGCATAAATCACATACTTAATTCTCCAAGGAGGACTTAATGGCAATTTGTTTTCACTGAGAATTTTTTTTTACCATATTAGTAATGTGAGTTGTAATACAATGACTTATAAAATGAACCTTGGAGAAATGGGCAAACCCTTATCTTTGAAATTACAACTATGATACAAAGTAGATAAATAGAAGCAATATATGAGGTTGGCTTATTGAAATTTTTTCTCCATTGCAATCTCACAGTGAACTGGCTAGTAATTCAAGGGGGGATGAAGTGACTACAATTGTGCTGTATGCAAGTACAGTAAAACTGAAGAAAAACTAGGAGATTTTATGGACACTGGATCTAACAATTTCAGATATCTTAAAAATTAATGTATGTAATATTGTGTTTCTTTTTTATTTTTCCTATAACTGCTCTAATCCTTAAAATGCCCAAAGATCCTACCGCTTTCTCCATTAAATTCTTGCTGAAAATGTCACCTGCCCTCAGTTGGGTAAACTGAAGTTCACGGTAATTGAAACAAGGGAGAGAAAGAAGAAAGACAGAATGGAGTATAAAACATTCTAAGGAGATAGTTAACAGTGCTGGACTAGTGAGTTTGGTTGGTCCTGGCACTTTAAAGCCGGGACACCACAAGTACACGGTCGCAAAATAAAGGTAGATGGAAGGTACTGAATTGGGCACAGATTTCCGCAATCCAACATCATTAAGAAACATGGGGATTAATCCTCCAATCACCTTCAATGAAACACCTCACCATCGCATACACAAGAAAGACAAGATTATTGCAGGAATAATCAAACTGTGACAATGTTGTTCCTAGTGGGGGCTTTTAGTAGCTAATTAAAAAACATGATGAATAACAGGTATGTTTTCATTAACAAATATATATATCTAGGAGGATTAATGAGGGATTTTTAAAATGCTAATAGCTAATGGTTATATTCTGTTTATTAATTGTACTTAGAAAGCACTTTAAAGATTGCTGTAGCTAGGCATTTTTTTTGCTCCAAGTCACTTGCCTGGTACAGAGATACCCATTAAAATGCCAACTAAATACATATTAATGGAAAGTTTAATCAATACACGAAGAACAGGCCTGGGATTCAAACCATTTTAAAAATACAATTACCTAAGTAAATACACGGCACAATGAATATTAAGAATATTAGTAATTAAGGGGACACTCACTTCCCTTTTAACCCCCTATATGCCACTCTGCCTCCAGAAATGCCTTATACCTCTATATGCCACTCTTGCATATAGGGGGTTAAAAGGCATATCATGGGACAGAGTGGCATATAAGGGGGGTATAAGGCATTTCTGGAGGTGCTGGGTCATAGAAGCTACGGCAGAAGTACAAGCGGCAGCAGGGGGTTTCTGTGTTCATCGAGAGGACGTTCGCCGGCTGGCAGAGAATTCCCCGCAGTGCTGCGGGGAATTCTCTTCTATGGCAGTCGGGGGAGGTATGCGCAATGCGTGCAGAAAACCTCCGCTGCTGCTGGCACTTTCACCGGCGCTCGGTGATCGACGCCAGGTGTAAGTGCCTGCAGCAGCTGAGGTTACCAGACAGGAGGATCCAGGTCCCCTGCAGCGCTGCGGGGGATCTGGATCTTAGTCTTATAGTCAGACATCATTTGAGGTCTGATAAGAAGATGACATTGATTATAAGACGAGGGGTATTTTTCAGAGCATTTGCTCTGAAAAATACCCCACGTCTTGTAACCGAGCAAATACGGTATTTGTCTTTACCCTGGCCAGTCCTTTTGTGGGTCCTGGAACCATCCAAGGTGCTTATAGAGCAGTCTTGAGAGTGTGGTAGACTGAGCACCAATATACAATAATTCTATTTCATACAATGACATATAATGATGCCGCCTATGTGTCATATTGAATCAAGTAGGGCAAATGATGTTACCATGTTCAAGTCTTAATCAAAGATACCTAGAGTGAATCATAAAAATTGTCCAACTGTCCAATAATAAAATAGGGCTGTGATATTTCCTATGTTATGTTGACAGCCCTGTCTTCCTGTAAAGAAGTCAACTCATAATCAAAGTACCAGGTGCCTAATGTTCTCCTAAGCCATTACACTTCCCATACTGTTTTCTATCTTAATCCATCTCGCTGCATTTAAAAAAAAAAAAAAAAAAAAGCATATCAAATATTTAAGAAAAATAAAGCAAAGCTGTGGTTGGGTGGCTAAGAGAACTTATTTAAAGAGAAATGAAAGTGTGCATAATGGTTACCATATTCATACTAGAATGTAATCATCTTTAATTCAGTCTCTAATGTACAGCTTGGAACACTTTGTCACCAGGAAACCTCTTACATGGTCTTTGGTAAGACTGCATGCTTGCTTTAAAAGCAATAGGATCTATCAACAGGCATCCATATGCAGTTTATGCTCATTATGGATACACAACCCTCCTTACAGAGAATTTGTACTACACTACACTACACTACGTAGTGCCAAACAATGTAATGTGTAGTCATGTGGTTTGAGCTGTGCATGAGTTTGAGTACCAGTGGTTTAAATTGCCCGATTAATGTTGACAATATTCATTTTAATATTTGTTTTGAGATAAATTATCAGGCATATTAAGCCAAGACAACCTGCAAAATAGGGTTTGTGTTTTATTTGCTGGAAGCTTCGACCGCTTTGCATGCTCTATGCACTGTACATGCAAATAAAGGACTGAGATGGGTAGAGCATTGTGAGAAATTGCAAACTCACTTAGCTGTCCACATAGCATGGGTAGAGCACACTGCAATTTCATACAATCGTCCATACATTGTAGGTTACCCACTGGATACCCTGCAGTGTCCTTAATATTAAGGTGAACGTATATTTATTGTTTTGCTCGCTTTGGCTTCCTGTCTTTTCATTGGGTCTCACACACGCAATGGATGGTGCCAGGATTATGGACATCTGGTGTTTGAAAGAAAAATGACACTGATTTGTCTCAGCAATGGTAAGCCATGTAAAAAGCAAATGCCTGCCCAAAGAAGAATCACACTGATAAGAAGAAAGGTTTCATACTAAGCACGCTAAACAAAATTTTGAAAATCATAGTTCAAAGTCAGTGTAACTTTCCAGGCTTTTTATCCTATTCGTTAAGGAGGTGCACCCATTGGCAGATCATCCTAGAAGACAAAAGAGCAATATCTGCATCTCAAAATGTGCAAAGACTACCACTGAGAAACCACACAAGAGTGTACGAGTATAAAGTGCGTTGCATTTCTCATCCTGCATTCTAAACTGAATTTGTACTGTAAGTAACGAGTCTACAGCCGAACCATCAATACTGGAGACAATTTATTTTAACTTGGATTATAGTTTTTGGTTCATAAAGACTCTCTCAATTTGTAATGTAATTCCTATGTAAAATGTATGCCTGTAACCACTGCAGATAAAATTGTTTCAAGTAACTGTCAATTTAGGCAAGTATGAATATTAAACTTTAGAAACAACTTTATAATATAAACCCTATTTGTTTTACTGAGGGTTTTAAGAAAATCTGGGCATTATTAGCCCTTAAAATAAAATGGCTCTATAACCCAGTTAGTGATAACAATTAGTGGTAGATAAGGCCAGATTTCATTTTTTTGATTTTGTCGGAGAGGAGGAAGAATGAGAATAGCATAATTAATAACTGTATTTCATTGAAATTGACATCCCAATGATCTTCTGGCTCAAAGGTAAACCACAAGACTAGATCAATTTTAATTACAATGCCCTTTAAACTATTCTGATGTTTAAAACGATCATATTTGTCTTTATCCACAAAACTTCTATGATACAAGGTTTTACTATTTTAGTGAAAAAAACACATGCATTATTTTAATTAAAATGGACCTGTAACAAAAAAAGATGTAATACTAATCAATGAAGCATACACACTGTTTAAACGGTTAAGCAATCTTCAAGATACATGCATTAAGTCTAATTATTGAACCATTCTACTATCAAATGCACTAAAATTCATTACTAGTTATTATGTATTAAATTCACCTGAAGGTCAATCAATATCTTTCGTTAGGATAAAATATATATTATTCTGATAAAAAAAAGTGGCTTCAGTTCCTTTTATGAAAGGTATGAAGTTTTGTGCATTAATCTTGCAACCACCCATTTTCACTACCGGATAAACACACAGATGTACACACACCAAGATAAGCCCCAGTGGCATCAGCAGGTACATTGGCCAGATGATGTAAGACACTTTAGCCGGTTGATTTTTCTCTTGGACAGTTTAGTGAAATTATCCAGATGGAATGAACCCAATAAAGTCCAGTGAACTGGAACATCAACTGCACAACAACATGTCCATTTGGTAAATCAACAAGTTAGTGTTTTGTGATATAGTAATACTTGAAACAGTTTCCACAAATAATAATAATAAAAAAAATCATACACAGCGATAGTAAATTTAATTTCCATGGCAACCAGTTGTTTGTACTTTTCATACATTTCAGATAAACTAATTTGTTTCATGGACAAGGATAACATTTGCATAAAAATTGGATATGTTTCCTTGGCTCCTTGGAAAATGAGGACATACCAAATCAATGAAATGCTTCCGATCACACTTTCTCATTCAATTTTCCCTGACGTGTGAAGGTTTTCATCTGTTTAATATGATTCACTATATGGTTTGAGCCCTCTTTCACACAATCAATTAAAATGAAGCGAAAGGGATGGCAGTCCTTTCCTGCTCTAATGTAGAGCTAAGGTGTAAGGGCTCACTTCACATTTTACACTTAATTATGAAAATGACATTGAGAGGGCTACAGATTGACTTTGAGCGCTATAGATGCCACCCCACTTTAACTTTATCTTTTAAGTGCCAAATTACACCCCCTATTTAAGAGGTTAAAAATATCAAGTGCATACTGAGGTAAGTGAAATGAACTAGCATAGTGATTCCAGGCTAAAATGGCATATACCAAAAGAATGACTAGGAGAGATTATATTCAGAAAGAAAAAAAAGACAAAAAAAGTTTCATAAGTTATAATTTAAAGTGTTCTTATTAATATATCTGAGGTTAAAAACTACTGTAGTAGTTACATGTCCAATGACATTTAGGTGCCACATGGTAGAAGCAGTACAATCACCATAACTCCACTTTCACCATATTGTACCAGAAAGGCTCTTTCTATTCCAACGGATTTGCAATTAAGGATGTGTTCAAAACTTGAATACAATATCCCTTTTAAATTATGAATGTTGTCATTTGGATCTAGATCAGGTATAGTTCCTTAAGAACATTGCCAATATATTATTCTGAGTGCCATTTTGTGTGAATGTCATACAATTGTTTGTGCAATAAACTGTACCAACATTTGTTCAGGCTCTTAAAACTGTAATTGCTTGAGGGACCTGTAATGATTAAGCATATGGATAATTGGTTTGGCTGCTAGTAGTCCTAGCAGTAAGTAGTACAGTTCAGTAAGGTAGTAATGCACCTACCAAGTATGCATTCTATCCAAATTGATAAAACAAAGCAATATCCCAAGCATCTATACAGAATTATACTCAGAAGTGGATATACAATACTGATATTTTTAACTAAATTTAACATAAAGCTGTATTTGGGGAAATACATTCTACATAAGAAGAAACATGTAGCTGGGAAATAGATGAATGAGACAAGTTAGCATTATAACTTAAATACACACAATCACGCCAAACCAACAATTACAGAACACCACAAACAGTAAGAAGGTAGTAAAAAGTATTCACCCACTTGAACATTTACCTTCCACTGCTCTTTTGAAGAAGACTTTGCAGCTCCCACAGGTGACTACTCCATAGTGACAACCAGAGGCCTCGTCCCCACAAACGAGACATACTTTGGAAGGTCGTGATGATCCAGTTGACATGCTCCTTAATGCAGAGCTAAAGAAGCAACATGCAAAAGAGTTATTATTCCTTGTATGTAAAAAAAAAAAAAAAAACCCTCCAAAAAAATAAATTATTATTGCATTTCTTGGTTATAACACTGGAATAATACAATGATCTGCGGTGTTAAGCAGTATTAACGTTTATCATAAATCAGAAAAAAAACATTTATGATAAATCAGTCTACATATTCAGACCTCAGTACTAGACATGCAGGTAATTATATAACCATTAAAGGATGATTTAGTCTTTGAAAAAGTGAATGATATGCTGTTCAATTACAATGATTAACAGCTCATTGACAAAAGCTGCTATTTTGTGATCTGTGATATATATCACTCACTATACTCAGTGTTAAAATGTTGCGAGTTAGTACAGATAGCTTCTAGGAAATGAAGATAAATAGAGGGGTAATGGGCATTCTTGTCTTGTTCCACTTCATATCCACACTCAGTCTGAGTATGAACCTGGTGGTCTTCCCCTTTGTTTATATATTGGAGCTGGGAGTAGATAAAGCTCACACTGAGAAAGCCGATGGAGCCTCCTCTGGTAATCTGAAAGGTTTCCAGGTGTGTCCTATCACCTCAACAGAATTCAACACAATTGGCCGATTTATTTTTTCATCAATTGGGTTCTTAGTAAGTGAAACAAAAAAAAAGAGATCAGAATAATAAATTATTGTCTTCTAATTCTCCAAAGTGTAACCTTTTGAGTGAAAGGGGAATACTGGAATATGTAGGTTTCCAATGTTACTGCACACCCCTCTGGCACATAAATTGTTAAAAGTGCTGCTACTTTAACTTCAAATTCAGTCAGTCTGTTCAAGAAAGCTGTTTCTTGCTTGGCGCAGATACACAGATGGCTTGAAATGAAATTCTCTTACATCAAGTCCACAGCATGCTGTCAGACAAATTCCAAATCACTTTACTTGACCATATCCACCAACAGCGCAAGAAGCAAATCTGGCCCAAACTCAACAGTAGTCAAGGCTACACAAGAAGGTGATCACACAACTGAGATATATTTGAAAAGATAAAGGGTTTAATGCTACCTGAACCCTGTAAACTGAAATTCTAGAGTAAACATGCAATGCAGTAAAAAAAAACATGTACAGCATATTCACTACATTAGAGCTTTACATTCAGAATAATTAATGCTTCTCAAATCAAACCGTAAAACATGATAGCTGCTGCTTTATTAAATCTAGAATGCTTTGAAATGTCAACATAACTTTTAATTAAATCTGTGTATTGTATAATATATATGGGGAAATGTAAAAGTATTTTCCATTAATGGTGAGAATTGCAGTCAGAGGAATTTCTACTGCATGTTGTAATTTTAAGGGATGGCCTGTTTAATACAGTCTTGGCAAGTTATTATGATTGTGTTGGTTATTTATGCTAATGCTTACAAAATGTTACTTTTCTGTTGTATGTAAGGCCATTTTGTGGCATTTTTATGTATATGTCTGTATCTTTTTTGGGAAGCACCTTTCGGACTCAAAACTGCAAACCTGCAGACCTGATGTTGTAGAACAGAACTCTAAATACAAATTTAATTCTGTTTTTTTTTTCTTTAGCATAGAAACCTTCAAATAATAATAATAAATAGTCTGCAGATCGACATGCAACAAGACCGCCAATAATGCCAGATACTATTCGGCCTACATTTTACAAGGTGATTTGTCACTTGGTCTACACCACCATAAACATTACTTTACAGCAAGACATACTGACCCATCACGGGCACTCACTGTCACAAAGTTCTTGAGAATACAAGTGAGGAACCCAGTATGCAGTAAAGGCACTGATGAATCAGTGAGACAAGCCGAGTCAGGAGTGGAGAAGGTAGCGAAGTCAAAAACAGGCACAGGTCAGCAACGGAGATGGTTATCAGACAAGCCAGGTCAGGAGTGGAGATGGCAGCGAAGTCAGGGACAGGCACGGGTCAGCAACGGAGAGACAATCAGGTAAGTAAACTTGTAATGCACTGCTCAGCTAGAACAATAACCGAGCACTGAATGGAAGTCAGTGCTCGGCTTTTGAATCTGCCGCTTAAACCAGACTCCGCCCCCAACGGGTGACGTAACGTTAGTTACGTCGTCTCCAGGGAGGCAGGCTATAAGAGAGGGGGCGTGGTTCGCCCCCGTACGTACCGCCCATCACTTGCGATGGGGATATCGGGAAGGACCTGCCCCGGGTGCTTGCTGGATGCTGGCACCTCGAAGCAAGGTCCCGGAACTGCGGGAGAGGTAAGTTTTGAGTACCCGCTAGCCGCGGGTACTCGGGGGAATTGCTGCGTTGCGGTCCGTGACACTCACACGCGCGCACACGCACGCACACACACACACTCAATGCTGCTGCTCAACCACAGTCATCCAAGTAACAAAGGTGCCCTCCTGTCATGTAACAAACCCTCATTACATAAAGCTGTGAAATAAGCCTACTTCACCTTTGAGAATCAACTCGTTTAGTCTAGTGGATTATCATACGAAAATGTCATCACATAAACATAAAGTTAGCTGTAGGATTACATTTATTAGCTGTCAAAAGGGGGGGGTGATTACCCTCTGGAAATGGAAGAGTCATTTCTTCAAGACAGCAATTATTCTTCTAACTGAATCAGTGAGAGAGATTGTAAGATTTAAATACAAAGACCCTGGACACTTCCCGTCTCAAACGTCCCACTGTGCGGTGCTGCAGCTTCTGATTGCATAATATAAATAAATGATAATGAAATGGTGATAATGATGATAATAACATAACAAGTAAACAGTCCTCCTGAATATATTTATGGACTAATCGCTTTGCATCACTGAGCGTTACCCTTAAAATGCTGCTTAGTGTTCAGGAGACTGTTGTACCTTAGGAGACTTTGGGTCATTGTCGGAATTGCTTAACAAGCAGAGGTATATAGTAAAACAAAACCATTCTTTCTGTTTTGGTTTTAGCTGTAAATATTTAGGGATCTGTTGGGATGAGGCTCGCCAGTGGAGGCTGCAAAGCAGGTCTGGAGCCACCACCCTTCAAAACAAAAGACACGGCAGCTCAAGGTCATGCTAGCCTCCTTGCATGAGATCTTCCTTCTGCTTCTCTAATTATTTTTTTTTTAAAAGTTTGGGTATAATCCTGGTAAAATACAGTATGATTATTTTTTTATGTTATATATATATATATATATATATATATATATGTATATATTATAGCACACATTGAGAGCGCTGGGCAATGGCGTCAGCTCATGATTAAACTTATGACTTTTCTAAAATTTCACTTCAAAAATCAGTCTGATCTGGATATGAGACACATTCATTAAAAATAAATATAAAAAATTCTACCCAATAAAATTAATAAAGTTGTGAGGAAAGACTTGCCATGGGCTAGGTTTGTTTAAATTTGAAGAAAATTGTAGTAAGAATGGAAAATGATTTTAATATCCAAATATACTTAAATTCAACTAAAAGAATTATAAAGGCAAATGTCTTTCCAAAGGCAATACAAGGTAACATAGGGTCATATCCCATCACATGAAAGAAATAAAGGGTAACATTGGTTAATAACAAAAAAATATATACCGTATTGGCTCGGATATAGGCCGCCCCCGTATATAGGCCGCACCCTAAAAGTTTTTTTCTTTAAAAAAGCACCAAAAAAAACATGCTGCCACTCTGCCCCCCCCGAGATATGCTGCCACTGTCCTCCCTCCCCGAGATATGCTACCACTGTCCTCCTCCCCCCCGAGATATGCTGCCACTGTCCTCCTCCCCCCCGAGATATGCTGCCACTGTCCTCCTCCCCCCCGAGATATGGTGACACTGTCCTCCCCCCCCCCGAGATATGCTGCCACTGTTCTCCCCCCCCCACCGAGATATGCTGCCACTGTCCTCCTCCCCCCCCGACTTACCAGGGCAGACTCCCGGGTGTCTTGCGGGGCCAGCGGGGGACATCTACACAATACGCGTATACAACTTCCGGTGCCGGCACACGTGTTGCGTAGATGTCCCCCGCCAGCCCCGCAAGGCAGAGGTAAAACGCATCGTGCAGACGGTCCACACGATGCGCTTAGACAACCTCCCGTGCCGGCACCCCCCCCGTGGGAAGTGCTGGCAGGGGAGGCTGTCTGAGCGTATCGGGGAGTAGGATGCAGGTCCCCTGCACCGCTGTGGGGGATCTGTATCCTAACCCCGCTGCCTGCCTGGCGCCCGGAACTGCATGTCCCGGGTGTCGGGCGCTAGACCCAGAATATAGGCCGCACCCCCACTTTAAAGACTTAAAGTCTTAAATATTCGAGCCAATACGGTACTTTCTTTGCAGTCTTAGAGCTGTGAACAACAGAGTTGCCTATAAAATGTAAGACATATCCATCCTAAACCAAAGTTATTGGAATATTCACTGGTGTAAGTATCTTTAACATATCAAGTAATGATAATTCTAATGTAATGTAATGCTAAAACAAAAATCACATGTGCAATAAGCACAGGTGGTACTACTGTATAGGAAGCTTAAGTCGTCACTTGAGTCTTCAGTTGGTTTTCCTACTAAAGAACAATTAGACCAATTCTATAATTATACCCATCGTGTGTGATATTGACCTTAATAGTTTGCTAAAGGTCCATAAAACCTAAAGTTACCTTCTACAAAAGTTACCTTCTTCACAAAAGAAATAATGAGCTATCAGAAAATAAGTACTTGTCACCAAAATCCGGGTCCACCAATCAGACATCTATCCAAAGGCTCTCTTAGAAGTTGACAACAAAGTTCAAGCCCGCAAAAAGTGTACATTTAGGTGTATAATTATTGCTTGTGAAGAAGCTTGGTGGGTAGGTTAGCATTTGTAACACATTTTACCAACAAACCCTATGATTTTATATTGATTGTTCTCTGCAATCAAATAAGGAGCTGATTTATCTACCGTGTAGAGCTGATGGACAATCATTGCAGATATCAATCAGACGCAGAATGTGGTATTTCTCAGTGCAATTTTCACCTATTAATTGCCTAGCACTGGGTTTTTGAAAGTGCCACACAGGAACATTTTGCAGCAAAGGAGAAAATGTACGACTTAGACCTGTTTTACCCATGGATACTTCCATAGGAGATCCTCATCTGCCAAGCAAACAGGAACGAGAAAAAGCAGCCATCTTGAAAGAATGCAAACATAATCCAATTCCCTCAGTCCTATACCAACATCTTTTTATTGCTATATATATTACTACTTTGCCAAAGCCCTGGTCATTAATACAAAAGGTAAAAAATAAAAACCAGGAGGCAGCTTACAACATCATGCCTAGAAAAAGGCAATAACATCTGGTCTCTACTGGCTACAGTCCATTGCCAACCTTTTATTCTCCCTAACATTCAAAACTTTCTCAAACACAAGAAGGTTCTATTATGCAACAGTGGCCTTTTTTGCCACAACAGCAACACTATTGTAGTTTGTGGATAATTATGTATACATAGCTTCAAGAAAATAAATATACAAAAACATTATACAGTATCTAGGTAACATTACACAAGTGGAAAAAGTGCTCTTAATCATAATCATTTATACGCGGGCTACGGAAAATAAATATTTTAGCTTGATGCTTTAGAAAACATCATCATGTATCTCACGCATGACATTACATATCACAAATACACACAGGGGCAGGACAGGGTAAAGTGGGTTCAAATGTTCTTACTATTCAGTTCATTTTTTTTAATGACCCAAATGAGTTCCGTCCTGATCAGTGTCCTGCTTGCAGAGGTTGCTGGCAAATATGTACTCCTAACTTCCCTATATGTGCGAAACGGTTATACCCAAGGTGATACATGATGTCATATGACATAACATTTTGATTACACTATGACATCACAATGTTGCACACATTATGTTGCCTAATGGAGGGATAAATGTAAACCAGCTGTCACATAGGACATATCCACCCAATTTTCCAGTGGTTTAGAGAGGCCTAATTTGCTTTGTGGTTAAAGCATTCATATTCACTGTAATGCCTTTGAAGGTTGAGTGTGAACATTTTTTCCACTGTTTTGTATATAAACGTATCTTTTCTAAATGGTTTTCTACTTTAACACCATCTGAAGCAACAGACTTACGGTACATTTGGCTTCATGTCACTACAAGTGACATTAAAATGACTCCGAATTCCAGCTTTGAGTATTTTTGGTGTTCAGGATTAGTTAGTTTGCATCTTTTCTCATCAAATTGTGACAACATGCAATTATTCCAATATACATCCAACGCGCACATTAAATGTCAAAGGTCCAACAGATTACTCCAGCAGCAAACTGCCGTCTCTGGATCATTGCTAAGGAATATGTATGGGGTTTCCTTTTTTAAATGCAAACATAATATGCATATATGTATAATTAATATTTGATAATCACATTTTAGCTAGAGATAAAAATGACCATGGGACCTGGGCTAAGAACAACTGTCAAAGTGAGTAAGGGCACAATAATTGGTCATTTGGGTTGAGTTATTACCAAATTTATTTCTGTAAAAGTAAGGAGTATACCGTTACGTATACAGTATCTATGGAAAATATTTTGAAAACAGTATTTAGTATATGATGGGAGTTATGATCAACAAATAATTATATCCAAGTTGAATTGTTTGTATTAACTAATCCCTTGCTATTTTCAAATACGTTTTATTGAAACATCTCCAACATCATGTTTGCACTAAAATATACTACTTATACATTAAAACATGCTGTATCCCAGCTGTTATGTAAGTAGCTGGGCAGGAAGCATCATCTCGGCTAGTTTCATTCACGCTAAATGCTGATGAATGAATCTCTGGCTCCAGTGACGTATCCTGCAAAGCCGGGGGAAGGGGGGAGATAGCCCTCTTGGGTGATCAGACCCCCTCCCGTGTGCTGCTATACAAGGGAGATCTCTGATCTCCACAGCCTATCCTATGGAACAGAGCCGGCACAGGCTCCATAGACTACATTACACTTTTAAGGCATAAAGCGCCAGGATATTACATCATTTCCTGGTGCCCTGTAGTGAAGATGGCAGCTGTGCAGGTAAAACACTGGCTATAAGTAAACAACTCCACACAAAACACCTCGATGCCAATGAAAGTTTGGCATTAGTATCAAAACAAACTCATGATGGAAAGCTACTGATATACAACCATGACAAAGTTGCAATGAGTGATTATGAATGGCTCCGGAGTTCCAAATAACTGCAGTTATTCCTGTCTGTCTGACCTAAGCCAGGCAGAGCCCCCCCTCCCCGGGTCTCCATTAATGTCTTCACTGTCTCCCAATTCATTCTCTTCTAGCTATGACCCCAAAGCGTCACTTGTGCTCCATGGTGTCCCTCTCCATTGTTGATCAGCGGGCCGGAGTACAAGGAGGTTGGGGATACTTCAGTATATAAATGAAATTGTAGCTATGACAACATTTTTCTCTGTTTGAGTGCTTGAGAGCTGCTCCTGATTACCCCAAGACATGGGTGTGTTAACAGCATTTGTTTTCAATCTGGCATGTCACCAACATGCGATGCATGCCAACACAGATCGCTGGCTACATCTGTACTAAGTTTAAAAAAATCAGTTCACTAATAATTTTATGTGATAAGAAAGGTATGCGAGGAATGGAGTGACGACGTTTTTATTAACAGACCACGGACTGAGAAAAGAGAGAGTATTAGAAAGTTAGGGTTCAAGAGGTGATGGTTAACGCACAAATTACATTTGACGTAACCCGGACTCTCGTCCAAGTTTACTGAGTCTTCAGCTCCTGCCTCATGATGCAATAGAAAGAATTACCAGCGTATCATGGCACGATACAGCTTGAACTGGAAAACAGGTCACGCAACCACTCAGGATTTAGAGCCTTAAACAGCTCCTGAACGATCATGGAAATATGGAAGACCGTATTTCTGCCCAAAGACATTGTGAATATGATAAGGACTATCAGACACTGCAATACTTAAGCACTAACTACCAGTCCAGTTACTTTGTATCATTCACATTCTAACAGAGGGTAAAAAGTAAATTCTTTAATACATTTTCAATATTATATAATGCATATATCAATGTGACCTTGAGAAGGAAGATTAGTAGCATACTGTGAATAGGAATATACAATATATACACATTGATACACATGCACTTATACTATATATGTATAGATATACTCATACACATACGCAGATTTCTATGAATGTTTTCTTTATGAGGTCACTAGCGGTTTTGTATTTACTGTAATGGTAACCAAGATCTGTTATGATGTGTTTAGCAAGCACCCGCTGATAAGAATAATAAATAACAGGGTAATAACTCTTGGTCAATCAATTTACACTTAACCCTTTATACTGCTGGCTCTAAAAGGGTTCACAGTGCTGATTTCACAAGAATAAACAAACCAAGAACGTGGGCAATAAACAAAAAAGCAAAACTGGTCAGTGGATAAAAAGTTTTCATTTGCATCGGTAAAAAAAATGTTTGGTCCCAATACGCAACCTTCCTCACAAACGCATAGAATTTTTTTTTGTGTGCCACAAAATAAGATGCAGTCCTTGGAATACCCTTCCTCGCTCACACTACTACACAGTATACACTGTGGTTGGTAAGGTTGAAAGTAGGCAGAAATCTAACTTTCTAAGATATCTGTAATTGCAGTGGTCCAGAAGGAGGCAAACAAAAGCCCCTTTTAAGCGTGTACCAATTAAACCCTGACCGGAAAGGTAACAAAACTCCATAACTCCAAGGGCAGTCAGAATAATCCCTTGACCAACCTAGATTTCCATACACACATTAAGTGGATGTTTGCTTTGTATCTTTGTGGTGTTTGCATTCAGGGAATTAGGGGGCTAAACTGTAAAATTGTAACCGGATAAAAATTGTGATGGAACATAGAGAGCTTAAGATCACAGAAATTATAGTTTGTGAACAAGTAACGTTCAAGTTACAAGACTGGATTGAACGGGAAGTGATACAATACCTTACTAAAGGGAGTAACTACTCTCACATCCAACAACATTATTTTGGTGGCAAGACAGGAAAATGCAGTTACTTGTAAATTCTAAAGGCGTCTAATCCACCTATGTCTTACTTTAAAATCGTGGAAAGGGAAAATCATTTCTCAAGGATGACTATAACATCAAAAGAAGGTTGAAAATGCCTTTGTTTAGGTACTTAACATTTTATTTGGCATATTTTGAATCATTGTAAAAGTATGCATGCTCCAAAAAAGCACAGGGGAATGAAAAGCCAAATGCATCAGTTATACATTCCGATCCAGTATTGATTAACACGCTTGATTGCAGGTTAATCAGAGAAATTATTGGGTAAGGGTTACGGTCCATGAGGAGTAAGTCTAATATCCTTGTTCTGTCTTCTGAGCATAGTTACTCTAGACCAAGGGAGTTACCACATTATAACGAATACTTACACATGATTAGCTGCTGCTGCAATGCGATCAATGGGAGTGCTGCTGTGCCTTTGCAAGAAGTTTACATACTAATGCTTCCTGCTTTCAGAAGAGGCAACCAAGAGATGACTTATACGAGACAAAGTGTCATTTTCTAACTCAAGTAACTAAAAATGGCTGCTCCAGTTTGTCTGCCATCACACTTATTGGAAACCATGCAAAACAATTTTGGGAATTGGACTGTTCCTTCAATGTGTTTGCTACCAAGCTTCCAACACTTACACCAGAAGATGAAAACATACACCGTTGTGTGCTTGCACAAAAACACAATGTAACACAGATCCTTTCTGTAAAGTGTGTGCTTAGGCGGGTGTTTTAAGTTTTAATGACGTATCGGTAACCAATGAAGCCTGCTCTGCATTACAACAACAACAAAAAAGACTTCTCATCAGATAACCCCTCTATTGTGTCTTTCTGCCACGAAAGCTTGATGCCACACACAGTGCATTTTTACATAGTTTAAGGACTATTTTAATATGGCTGAACACACACATGTGCCAATGCAGATAATTCACACCATGTCTGTGTCATGCAATAATGTTGTGCTGGTGCTATTTTTACAGAAATACGCTTTTCCAAACTCTCAAGGTTCTACAAGTTCAATTCAACGACCAGCCTACAATCTAGACTTCACTAGTAAGCAATTCCACTCCCAAGGCACCAATCCAAAAAAAATATTTTTTAACTGCTCAGATGCACCTACACCGTATCTCATAATAACCCAGCATGTGCTGATTCTACGCCTAAACCACTGTGCGTCTGATAACATCAAAGCAAACTTCTAATTGATGTTGGTGCAGCTGAAACCCATTACAGCCAATGTGACACAGCAAGCATAGTGCAAGTACTTTTCTGTCTGCTGGTGTTTGTTGATGCTGACATCTCTTTACCGACTTGTAAACATCAGTTTGTGTTGATTTTATACCTAATAATCAACCAATAAAATTTAAGCTCTAAACAAATAACATATTTACATTTGTCAAAGTGAAAATTATGTGAGGCATCCCTATATCAAGGAATACGAATGCAATGTTAAATAAATAAGTCCTATTTCAGTGGCACTTAACCTAGCGTGAATAAGCCCGGACTGGCCACCTGGCACATACGCAAATGCCGGTGGGCTGCTGCCCTACATCACTGGATACCCACCCAATGTGCCGCACCAATGCCAGTCCGTCCCTGAGCTAAGGAGTAGCATAGTGTTGGTTTTTTTTTTTGCTAGAGTTTTTGTGTTGGCATGGAAATGGTTAACGTGCCGCTGGTATACTTTTGTTTGCCTATCATGTTGTTGTTTAGACACGTCTTGTGGATCCTAGACAGGTTTTCTTGTTCTAGAATAACCCTTGTGAAAATGTACCCAAAGTTGCCTTAATGCTCTGTGCTCCCCATTTAATCTCTTCGTAGCAGCCGTATGCTACTGATTTCCGCACAGCTTTCCTAGCAGTCGCAGTCTAGGCTCCACGGCCGCATATCTGAGGTTAGACGGCCTGTTTAATCTCTAACTGTGCATTTTCCATCACCATTAACACCAATTAAGGTTTAGATGGGTCATTGAATCGAGACAATTATATATTCTACAGGGCCAGTACATGTGTGAAATGCACATTATTATATTGTTTATATTTATATATAGTAAATTATATATAATTTAGAGTTATATTTATAACAATGAAAAGTCATATTCAAATTTTAATGTGTTGCGGAATATGTTAGCACCTAACAAAGAATACTTTAATAAAATTAAGCTGCTTAACTTTGGCACAATTCTTTCATTCTATGCAAAATAGTAAGATTCATTTTAAATCATATTTTTTATAGAATGCCAGTAGATTATGTAGCTCTGTTTCAATTGGGAAGAGTGAAAATTAACTATACCATTTAAATTGACAATAAGATTAACACACATAAGACATATGAAGGAGAATGAGCTTGCTGCTGTAGTGAAGTTACAATCTATTAACATACAAAACAATCCAGACTGTCACTGATACATTTCTTGTACTACCATCAGTGCTATAAATACACACACATATACTGTGTATATATATATATATATATATATATATATATATATATATATATATACACACACACACACACATATATACATACATACACACACACATATATACATACATACACACACACATATATACATACATACACACACACACACATTCACTAAATGTGAATAAATATTATAACACTAGTAGATACATTGTATACACAATCTACTTTGTTTTCTGAGCAAAACCCAGCCTTATTAATTGAAAAAAAACACTTTCAAATCAAACGTGCCAGGTTGTTCAAACCCAAACCACTGTACGTTACCGCAATCCATTTAACGTATAGTGCAAATGTGTAAAAAATGAACAAGCCAAACGAAAAGTAGATAAACATACACTCGCCAGCAAGGTTTGGCATTTATGGCTTTTCAATCTGTTGGATACCCCTCTGGCATTGAAAAGGTTAAAACCACACATAGGGCAAACTAATGACAAGGGTATCTGCCAAGCTATTCTTAGACCATGAGGTCACTGCATTAAAATAGCATTTTGCTGACATAATATTTCCAGTTTCATCTTTCCCTTATGCAAAAGAAAAACTCTGCTATGAATGCATGTTATTGACCTTAAAATTTAAGGACACCACACTATTTTAATGATTTATGTGGAGGTTTGAATTGCAATCAAGAAAATATTAAGGCTTAGCCTTTTTCTTTAATGCAAAATCTTTTTCTGAAGAAATTAAACCCTCAGGAGATTCCCATTTGGATATATTATATATATATATATATATATATATATATATATATATATACACACATATAAATAAAGGAAACAATATTCTTTGTTCATTTATTAAGGTGAGTCAGTCTGGCTTAGAAACAGAACATGCAGAGCTGGCATTTTTTTGCTAAATAATCAAGGTCTATATTCTACAAACTCTCAGGAGCTGTGGGTTTTTTGTCCATTTCTCCCTGAAATCATCCAAACAGCACACCGCTGGGATTAAAACACTTAATAGAACACAGCAGACTTAAAGGAACAGCTTTCTATTTTGCTCTTCCAGATGCTTCCCCTTTTCCGGATTATTTTTGTACACCTCTTGAGAGCCGGAGTGAGGATTAGAATGTGCGCAGCATGTAGCCACGGGTATCCAGCTGGAGGACACGCAGGAGCACTGGAACTGCTGTTAGCGGCACTATTGACACGGGTCCGCTGGACATTTGCTGGTGTACCTGATGGCCAGTTTGGGCCTGCACCACTTGGCATTAAGCCAAAATGTAATTTTTAATTTCTAAACACACAGCTCAGCTTTGAATAAATATAAATGTTCATTTTTAAAGAAAAGTTTAGCATTCCGGTTCTGGATCTTTTTTGAGCTATGATAAGAGAAGCTGGGAATTTGGATGTTCCATATTGTTTATGGTTTAAACAAATGGCTGTTGGCCGCTAGCACCTTCTACCTAGCTGAGAAGGCCAATTTAATTATTTTATTATAGGACCGTTGCTGGATCCATGCAACCCCAAACTGTGAAAGTGTAGGCGTATAATGTAAACGTGTATCATGTAATTGTGTGTTATTAACAGACCGCTACACATTTGTAAGTTATAGAATACTGTTAGGGATGAATTTGAATCCCTGTTGAATCCTGTTTAGTAATACTCATGATAAGAAGGCCCAGACATACCAACCAGCACTAATGTTAAAAATGCATTATTGTGTGTTTGCACAAGTCAGGAGATAAGATTTATTTATCATTGCCCATAGTTTAGGTGACATTATACAGAATAATAAACACATTAACAAGAATGCACTGTTTGCGTCCTGTACAGCAATCCATTGAACAGTAATGACGTGCCCCTTTTCAACTTCTTGGTATCTGTTTTATTTTAATCTTCTCATCTGTGTTTTAATAATCTTGTGTGTGGTAAGAAGAAGAGCCTACATAGTTTTGGAATTGTGCAATTTATCAGCTGTGGTGCCCACAATACCCAAACCTAATATGAAGACACATGAAACATGTATGTTGCTTACTGGGGCGGTAGCCTTCAGCCACCTTCACAAGGTAAATGCAATTGGAGGCTCATAATTTAATCATGGGGGAGGGGAGTTCGGGACTGGAGGCTGTACCCCTTTATAGATACAGCACTGATAACACCTACAGTAAAAAAAACAAACACATTTTTGAAAAAACGGGATGACACAATGGAGTATTTACTTTGCTGTGATGGCAAACAACATCTCATGGAAAAGGGAAATCTTAAGCTTACCTTGTAGGCAAGAATCGTAATGGCAAATATACATACACACACGCATACAGTAGTGTAAAAGTTTTAGGCAAGTATAGAATTCTTTACTGTAAAGTAAGAATGCTTTCAAAATACACATGTTAATAGTTTGTTTTATCATTTTAGCAAAATGCAAAGCGAGTTAACACAAGAACGATCTAAATGAAAGCAACATTTGGTGTGACCATCAAAACAGCATCAGTTCTTCTAGGTATACTTGCATGCTGTTTTCTAAGGAACTTAGCAAGTAAGTTGTTCCAAACTTCTTGGAGACCTTGGACAAAACATCTGAAAGACTCCTGTCTACCTTGAAATTTCTGCCTGGGAGACCTTGTTGATGCAGTATAACTACCTTGAGTCTTGTTGCTGTGCTCGGTCTTGCCGTGGTGTACGACTTTTGACATTAAACTGGCTCCAGCAACCTCACCTTTGTTAGTGAGTTTGGCTGTTCTTAAACCACTTTTATTCCTCCTACACAGCTGTTTCTGTTTCGTTAAATGATTATGTTTCAACCTGCATATTAAATTGATAATCATTGGCACTTGTTTGGTAAAATTGTTTAATCGTGCACCTAACTATATGCCACAAGTTCCCTGACTTTGTGCAAGTGTACTTAGAAGAATTCATGCTGTTTTCAAAGGTGGTCACACAAAATATTGATTTAGATATTACTTCTGTTCGCTCACTTTAATTTTTTTTTATTAACACATCAATTTTTAAAGTATTCTTACTTTAAATCATTTCCCCCATTTTTCTTCCATTTAGTTCCACTGAGTTTCTCTGTTTGAGAGTTCTCTTATTTATTTATATTTTAATTAAACAGAATATGTAATATGCGATAATCCTATTTCATCCTATATATTGCCTTTTATATTTGGCAAAGCATTTTTATGCGAACAAGAATAGCGATACAGATCTTTATGAAATCATCAAAACAGATGCCATCTGAAATATAATGATGAAACGTGGCTCTTAGGATTTGTCAAGTACTGACATATGAGTCATTCAACGTATTGATGACATTTTTGTAATTAATATTTGTTTTAATGTGAAGATCTTTCCAATAGACAAGCCAAGTCACCATTTGATGTGATTGCTGAATAAATGCCAAACTAGACAAAGCTTGCCCTATGTTAGTGGCTTTTACACTGGGCTAAGTTTGGTTTTTGGCCAGAGGGGTGAGAAAATGATAAAGTTGTGAAAGAGATTAACGTTTGATCATTGTATTCTTTGACTTTCTAGAAGTGCTCTTCAAAAGTAAAGTCAAACCATGGTTTCAACCCTCTGAAACTGGTGATAAACCAGCTATGTCAGAAATAGCTAGTTCTATAGGACCAGTGGCATACCTAGTACATCATGGGTTAAAATGGCACTGTAATTTTAACCATACCTTGTATTATGGGAGAAGTTTCTTTTCTGTCAGTGAAAGCCAGCATTGTTGACTCTCAGCCGACAGACATAGTGTAACAAGCATGTTTAAATACTCTAATGGAAGTCCAGGGATTACCCCTCCTTGCAATGTCAAACGTGACACTTCTACGGGCATAAGTACAATTTAACAATTAAAAACTAAATAAAAGAAGCATACATATTCCAACAAGGCATCAATGGTACTTAAAAATGATTAAAAATGATCCATGGAATCCACAAGATAACTGGTCATGTTGCACATTCCCTTGATAAATAGCAGTGCAACAAAAAAATAGAGAAAATTCTAGAAATATTAAACAGAAATTTAAAGACAAATGAAAAGATTTTTTTCCTAAAGAAAAACAAAAAACCCCAAAAATATATGTTGTACCCCTCTTTGGAACTAGACTTTTCTTAAAAATGCCCACCAAAACAAATATATTCAAAACAAATAAAATATAAAGTAGTGTTTAAGCTGTATTACTTGAGGGCTGTTGGTGAACTTAAATTTGGTATGGAAAAAATACAAACGCAACCTTTTTCCTAGTAAATATTGTGTTTATATGTATAAATGTTTAACTAAAGCTAAGAAATAGGGAAATAGGGAATACTGAGACTTATTTTGGAATCAATACAAAAGGGAAAAAACATACATGTGTGTATGCATATATGCAATTAGCCAAATTTCAATACAGTAATACTGTGGAATAATTGAAATTTGAAATATTTTGGTCTGAACATTTAAGCAAATAGTGGCTTTTTTCACTGAACCATGCACTGAGCCATTTCTTTAACCACCTAATGAGGCACATTTACTGCGTCACTTAATTGGTGATTTGCTTCCAAATAAAATCTATCTGGCTTATGGTTATCATGTGGAATTAAAATTTTACACACGCTGATTTTTATTTAAGTGGAGTATCTAAAATTCCCTTCAGTATGCTCTCAATTTTTATGGCAATTAATCATTAGTTCAAGAAACTTAAATGAGTTCAGTATCCATATAACAGATACCAAACATGTGAAACAGTCATACCCTGCAAGAAAAGTAGCTAACATGTTGTTGAGTTCTGCTTTGAGATTTGATACAGTTTTTTTGGGGCTGCCACATAGCCAAACAGCGGCTAGTCCAATGGGAATGTTTTTTCAGCTGTTTTTAACTGGTCTCCTGTTGCTTAAAGGTGCTGTTCCACCTAGACATTTTTCCCAACTTTCCTAAAGTATTATTTACTAATCTTGTATACATGTTGAATGAATACATTTCAGTTTTTCAGTTTTAAAATAATGTACCATGTTTCTATAGTTTCTTGTGGAAATCTTTCAGCAGGAACTCAAAAGCGGTCGCTCTGCTCTGCTCTGGCTGTCTGCCAATATCTGATGTCACAGAAGAGGCATTTGCTGTAAGGTCTTCTAGTTTAAAGGTGACTGGGAGGGTTTTAGAGGGTCAGACTCCTGTGATGTAATACACAGAGGGGGGCTTTTAAAACATGGCTATGTATGAGAGATAAAACAGGGGAGGTGTTGGAAGGACAATATCAGGACAGAGGTGTGGTTGCCAGAAGGCTTAGCATTAGCATACCCTATGTATATTGTGTTGAATGATTACATGATCAGGTCAACGACTTCAGGTTTGGAATGATTTTTATTAAAGTTTACAAATGAAATGAAGGGTGAAGATGAGCAACTTTGGATGGATATGAAGAACCTATAGGAAGTTTTTGAGATCTGAACTCAAAAACTTTGGTTTTAGGAACTGTGTATGATTTTTTCACTGTTATTACTAACACATAAAGGTAGCTTTTGTAATTATAGTTTTTAAAAATTTACATTTTTTAAAAACTGTCCTGTGACATAATAAACAACGGGCTATTATTCATTAATATATCCAGTATTACACCTGATGAAATTCTCCAGTCACCAAAAATACCAAATACAATAACATGATTGACTAGTGGCTTTGGTTAGGTATTACTAAAATTGAAGGCCACCCAGGAACACCAATGAAAAGACCACACTTTGCATGGAAAAGTGAATCCAAATATTCTACAAATAAAGTCAAATATAAACAAAATTGATATAGCTTCCTCCTAAATGTCGCCTACAGTAAGCTGTAGAGGGAAAAAAAGAATGTCAGCCTTCTATTATTCAGTACACAGAAGGAGGTATACAACTGCACATATGGGAGGTGGGTGGAAGTGGCAGAGTATGAATAACTAAAAGGAAACTGCTTTATGGCAGTTTTCAATGGTATGGCAGTCTGATTTAGAGGACAGCAGTAGAGAAGGCAAATTCACCATGAGCACATTCTCACATGAAGTGAATACCATCACATATTTCTATTTTACATCCTATATTTGTAAATAGACTACTTCCCCAGGCTGTACATATGGATTTCGGTCAGCTGCAGAAAGTGACTTGAACCCAGTGTTTTACCAGATGTTAAACATGTGATACCATACATCCAAAGAATCACTCTTTCCTTCAGGAAATTAAATAGCGTAAACACAATAAATCATCTCTGTTCAGTTACATTAATAGCTATCAAGGTTCAAAAACAAGCAGTCGGGGTCAGTAGCAAAGCAGCAGAGTCCAAGTAACAAGCCATATACAGAAAGTGGGTTTTTTATGTCCAAGTAGCTCTAAAACACACTTCCAATCATGTTTCATAGATTGGACTCTACGTTTGATAACTTCTGACTCCAGTCAGCTTTTGTTGAAGTGATTAACGGGAGCTCTTCTTCAGAGTATAAGATGTAAGCTTTATTTTTCTTTAAGCATATAATAGTAAAGAGTAATGTTTATAAGCATGAGTTATGTTGGCACCAAAATGCCAACTGCCTCACCAGTTTTGTGCTGAGAGGCACTTAATCAGTCATATAACTGCCATCTTATAGCGTATATATGTAACATCCAAGTGTAATTTTAATGATCTGTTTATAAAATCCAAATTTGCAAAAAAAAAAAAGGTTTGCTAAAAATAAAATTATAGTGTAAATAAAAATATAAAAATGAACAAAAAGAGTACTTACAACAGTTACGCGTAAAGATCGCTTCATATGAAATTTGGTCATCCTATCTCACTGTGACTCTATTTTGCTTCCATTTGATGAATTCTGAGCTTCAAAGCAAACATTTTTTCTAATCTATGAATTTATCCGAACCATTTAAAGTGGTCCTTGAAATTATGAATTCCACATAAACATTGAACATAAGGGGTTTCATATAATTCAATTGCAAAATAATCTTATAAAACAATAAATAATATTCAAGGTTAAACTTCTTGAAGTCTGTCTAATATAGCTCTTTTATGTATTTCATTTCCATGCTTATTTGGAATAAGGAAAAAGCAAATTGCTCAGATGAAAGGCTTCTAAAGCTCTTGACAGATAGATGGTTAAGTTTCTCTAGTTAATTTATAATTCTTCACTCAACCAAATAGCCAACAAAACCACCCATGTCCTAACATGACGAGCACCAGGTGACCCAAGGAATTGCTTCCTATACACATCATTATAATTAAGATGGATAGGGCGTCTATGGAAAGTATAACTGGCCTAAAGGGTTGTTAATATGGAAAGAGGAAGGATAAAAAAAAAAAGTCATCACCAGAACTTGAAAGTTATTATACGGGTAACCGGCGCTCATAATATGTGGAACTAGTATATCATGGGGGGGAAAAAGTGTTTTATTCAATGCAAAAGACACACACTTGCCTAAATAAATGTGATACTCACTGTTTTCATTAGCCGCTGAATCATTTTACTAATGTGATTAATAATTTAATCGCCACTTCTGTAGTAGGTAGAACATGTTTATTGAGTTTGGAAAATGCAGAGAAGTGTACAGAAATGTAATTTATTGCACACGGCCGGGGTTAATTAAATACTGTCTAATTAATGAACAATGTACTATTTTAATGGTCACACTGATTAAACTTTGATTGCAATTACACTTCTAAGACTAGGAGGAAAAAATCTTTCAGGTGGCGCCACAAATCAAAAGAATATATTTCAAGCCTTCTCCTGCTATGAAACTGAAACAACGTGCCAGCTTTTAATTCCCAATAACTAGACGTGGTTAAATGCAGGATAAAACGCACGCATATCGAACCACTGAATAAATTAGTTTTTCTTCATTCTCTTTAGCAGCAGAATCCAACCACAGTGGTCAGCCCTAATAGTATCCAAAAAGGCACACAGTGACTCAAGTTATGTATCACGAGAGCTCTTGCTGGTAGTAGTGTAACATCAGGGTTAATCTACCCTTTGCAAAAGTTTTCACTTTCATATTTGTATATTGGCAAACTTCTATTGTGTTTTTTCCACATTCTCTGCAGAGCCCTTTAACTGCATTGCAGAGAAGAAAAACGAGGAGTCATATCTACTCTAACTTTGCCTCCTAAATATTTTATAAAGATGCTGCTTTAGAATTCGAGCCTACATGATATTCCCGAATCACAAATATCTGGCTACACTTTTATTTAAGAAATAGCTATCATTTGTTTTGGTAGAGTTTAGTATTTGGCTAAATAAAAATGAAAGGGCAATATTTGGAAGTCTTCCTGAAAAGATAACGGTAAATGTTTTTACCAAAGAATGACAGTAACTGCCAGATAAAAGAACCTGCAAGTTTACCAAAATATGTATAAACACAGTGCAACCGCTATGAAAAAGAGCTGTGTGGCGTATGTTCTTTAATGGCAGCCCGCCAGCCTCAATCTGTGTGAATGATAGGATGCATGCACACGTGTTTCAAGTTGAGCTAGTTATCTGTTTAAAGTCACAGAATGCAAGTGGGAATGCGAAATGGACCCCAGGTCACACCGGTACAGTATTTAATGGGTTAAAGCAGGGTGGGGCACAAGGTTCCCCCCTTGATGCTGTAGGACTACAATTCCCATAAGGCTCAGGCATCCTACAAGCCTTGCTGAAGCAACTGGAAATTCTCGATTGATAGTGTTGCTGAAGCTTGGGTTTAAAGGTAAAAAGTCCAGCATAACATTTATAGTACTTTATTCCGCTTTTAACTACTTGAAATTTGCTAATCCCCAAATCCAATCCAATAATCCCCAAATTTCCAATACAATAGTATCAACCAGGCATGTGCAGACAGGACATGACAAAAACAATTCTAACATATTTTTAAGTTCATTTTTGGCACATTTGTTTTCAAGCAACAATTTTCATTCCCAGCCCATTCAGTTCAGCCGAAAAATTCTGGGGGCATTTTTAATTCACTCTCATTCTTGTTCTTTTTCACTCTCTCTAAATGTTTCACTACTTTCTCTTCTTCTTCTACCTTCTCTTCTTTATTTTCTCTTTAATCCTTAATATTCTTTCTTCTATCTTCAACGCTTTAATCCTTAATCTTCTTTCTTCATTTTGCCCTAGCATAAATCGAGGGCAATATGGAAGTGCTTGATGTGACGTCCTCTTCCTTCTTTTTCTCTTTCTTACTTCTACACTGATCAATGACACTTTTGTGCCTGTAGTTATTAGTGAGTAATGTTGACACAGAACCAACCATTCAGGCCATCTCATCTGTCTATGTTTCCTGATGAGATTTTAATCAGTCCTTCATCCCGACTTAGGTTCAGGATATCTTCATGTCTATGCAAGTTGGTCCCGTTTAATTAGTACTTTCAGTGACATTGTCCACATTGTGTCTAATCATATCTGTAATGGATGTGCATTTTATTCTAGATGATGTAATGGTTAATTTCACAGTGGCTATGTGCATACGTGCAGAAGGAATTTATTAAAAGGCAATTCATAGATACTGTAAATTCAGAAACTGGGCTTGTATCAGTTTATAAAAAAAATGTAAAAAATGTAAAAAAAAAAAAAAACCTTCAAAAGAATCTTTTCTATTCATTTGTATCCATAGGTGGTAAAATACAACAGCATGTTGCAAAAGACAAGGGCAATTTAGCACAGATTACAAGGTCTCCGCTATTTGTAAAAGCCCTGGGCTAACATTTTGCAGCACATAATTTCTTTGGATGTAAGTAGCACTTACAAAAATATGAGGCAGAGATTCTGCAGGCTTAACTAAGCAAGGGGATTATTTTCCACTCGACTCTTCCCACAAATAATCAGATAATCAATCCTTTCAGCTGTGCTAGTCAGAGGCAGAATGAATATACAGTGTGTATGAATTCTTTACATATACTGTACTTAATAGGAAATTCTCCTCCAGCTAATGGCATTTTAGACCCAACCAAAGGTCAGAAGGTGTTGCGACTGCAGCAGCTTATATATCTATTTGTTTATTTTGCAAATAACTGTATCTGGTTAGTATGTAGGTGGAATCTAACTCAAGTTGGGCTTTTAATATAGATTTGGTTCAATTCAAATGAAAACAGAACAAGAAACATATAGGGAATAATCCTGGTCAAACAGTACAAACAAACTGAAGAAATATCTAAGATACGTCTGTGGGTGATTGTCTGATTTCAGATAAGGACCACTAGGCCCATCTGGTCTGCTCATTTTTCCTGCCGTTACACCTCAAACATTACTTGGTCCGTCTTCTTGTCTTATATTCAGGATTGCACTATGTGTGCCCCATACATGATTGAGTTGCTTATGTACTTGAGCTGAACAGTCTTCCAGGAGATGTTCTAAAGGTAACTACCACCAGGATAAAAGCCATGAGGGGGAAACAGTCCTGGGAAGTAAGGGACCTGCATCAAGGAGAACCCTTCTGTAGAAAAATCTACATTTATTGCATGCTCCTTAACGATGAATGAAGGTCCTAAGGAGTCTTAGAACCAAGCTCAGGATACAAATCGATTGTAAACAACGGAATGTCTTATTTGTTGGATACGGACGCTGTCAGAAAAACTTATTTAAAGCTTTGGAACACAAACGTACACTTAGACCAGATTCAAAAGCCCTTAAGAAAGAAGAGAAAGTATAGAACAGATAATAAAAAGACATGAATGAGTATTTAGCTGCCTTCTGTCTATGTATGCATCTCTCTATTTGTAGCCACAACGTCTGTCACTTATATGAAACGATCTGACTGAATTTCCAAGCTCTGCCATTCTAAAATATATACTTTACAGTATATTGCCAATAGATATAAAGAGGTAGAAAAATGTTTCATTTATCTGTCTCATTTCTTCACTGACGTGCAGGCATACCATAAATATAATTTACAACAAGCCTAATATCTCTGCAATTTAAATGCCCAAAGGACAACGGTGCCATATTTCAATGTTAGAATCTCTCAGGTTCTCACATTGAGATTTCTGGAACACAAAATGAACCACTAAATATTTCAGGTAAATTTATCAAGCCGTTTTGCCTGTCATGTTATTTTTATGATGTAAAAAAAAAGTTAGACCAAGAGAAATAAGCTTTTATTGCATTTAACTGATGTACCTTTGACAGACTTGTGTTTACATTTGTTTGATCACCTCAACATGCTCAGATAAGAAAGCCTTTACAGCTAAACAGCTAGTAATAAAACCGTATGCTCACATTTTTGTAACAAAGACTACAGACTATTGAATATTGGGTCGTGTTAAAAAAACCTTTGGGATTATCATGCATGTTACAGCAACAACTCCAACAGGGTTATGCCTTCAACGCCAAACGGGCAGCAGTGTACTCATCAGAAGGCAAGTCCATGGGGTGGTCCTACCTTCTGAAAAAGCTGGTCTCGTGGGAAATGTGAAAGCTTGTTAATTTAGCTTTTTTTCACTGCCCAGGCACAATTGTGTTTACCCCTCTGCAGTGGTGTATTTTGGCCAGGGGCTACCCTTTGGCTGACCCAGCATCCCGCAACATAGCCACCTCCAGCATTCAACTCTGTGCCACTGCCGAGCATCGTTATATGATGTATTGCTGGCTAGGCACAGACCTCCACGGTCTATGTAGGGCAGTTAGTAGGGATATCCCTGATCTACCTCTGCAGCAGAGGGTAAACACAATTGTACCTGGGCAACGAAAAAAGCTAAATTAACAAGCTTTTATATTTTTCACAAGATAATGTATAAGGAAAGCATATTATACAACAGTACCCGTGTTATCACTATGGGTAATAACAGAAATAGTACCAACGGAAACAGTATATTGTGAATAAATGCTAACATTTTGGACATTAAGGACATTGTTATGGTCACTGCATCATATAAGGTATTTACTTGATTATAAGACAAGGTTTTTTTCAGAGCAAATGCTCTGAAAAATACCCCTCGTCTTATAAATCGGGGTCGTCTTATAATCAGACCTCAAATAGGTCTGACTATGAGACTAAGATCCAGATCCCCCGCAGCGCTGCAGGGGACCTGGATCCTCCTGTAACCCCCCCCCCCAATTTACCGGTGCTTCTGAGCTTTTATTAAAAAAATAGTTCACATAGTTTACATGAATTAACATTTACTGGTAAAACTTTTTTCCTATAGGGTCGTCTATAATCAGATTTTGGGGGGTTGTCTTATAATCAGGCAAATACGGTATATTCTACATGATTACAATATAAGTAATACATGGTGGATATTCCCAGTTATTTATGTGTACAGCCAGACCAAGGCCCAGGCAGTTGTCCTATTTAGGAGGACTATTCTATTGGTCGGTGCGGCGATAAGACTATCTTTGAAATTTTGCACTAAAATCACTCTAGATACATACCCTTGACTGTGATGATCCCATTTCTATTCTTAGCAGCCCTAAATGATCTTTCTATATTAAAAGTTCTATCCAACCTACTCTGCTGTATTTGACACTTTAATAAATATGCAGCATTAGCAACAACAGTAATTCCCAGTAATGATAAATGTAATGTAATACAGTATGTTACTCTTAATTATAGTGCACCCCGGTAACTACGCTTATACGTTGCAGGTTCACTTTAAAGATACTGCTGCTCCATACATATATGTTCTAATGCAATGTTTGATTTTACATATATACTGTATATGAACAAAAGCTCAAGTAACTGAGAATAAGCACAACTAACCGAGTTGCCTATGGAGAACCAAAACATGTCTTAACTTGCATGGAAATTATGTACTTATGTATGTATATATGTTTATTTTTATTTATTTTGTTCTAATAAAGGGGAGGTACAAAAACTAAACTGTATAATAAGTAATAATTATGAATACGTTATGAAATAAGGTTCCTGCCCTGAAGAGCTAAGCTGGCAGATGTTTCTGAACAATAGTTTAAAAAAAAAACTGCTACCAAAAACTTTTTTCTCAAAAAAAAAAAATCAAGAAAATTAAATCCCATTCAGCAACTCTCTTAGCTGTTCATTTTGGATAATGTATTTGTGGTATATTTTATGATTTAAATGTCAGTAACATCAATTTGATTCAATATAGAAGACAAATAATAGGGCAAAAGGCGGAATTGCAAAACCGGTTACACAACTCACACGTTAAGGGTGTAGCTTTGAACCTAATGCTTATATTTAATGGAAATTTACTGTATTCATCACAGAACGAAACTCTCACCTGCAAAATGTGCGACTGCAGAGAGAAAAGATAAACTTGAAATACCCAAGACTTTATTGACGATTAGAAATGTGTGTGGTTGGAGTTAGCACATTGAATGGAACTTTATACTGAACTGGTAAACAAGACAAATAAAGCCACATGTTTGAGAAAGAGTGTTCACAATATGTATATATATATATATATATATATATATACACACACATACCATTTCATCCCAAAAATGTTACCATTATCATCAGCAGCTAAAACCTTTCATAGACTAAATCAATACCAATACTTGCCCCACTTAGGATTACTTGTAGCATCTAAGTTACCAAAATAACCTTGGATTTTCTAATACAGTGATGCTCTTTTAGAAGAACGAAGCTTGTTTTTTTTTTTGTTAAATGGGATGCAGTCTCTACTCTCACGCTACATGACTGTTCCATAGTGACATGCCTTTTTATATAAACAGAAACATTTTAAAGAAGCTCTCTTACCCAAAACCATCTCGAAAAAAGGAATTTTTTTAAAAACCCCGCACTTGTATTAATATTTTAGCACGTTTCAAAGTTATTTTTTTTTTTTTTTACTAAATGTTGTCAAAAAACATTTATTTTGGCACACTGGGCACTCATCTACAAATGAGTTACAAAGCTGTTAGATAAGCAGCCAATTAATAGAGGGGGTTGAGATCCATCATCCTATCAGAAGAGACACTGTCATATGGTTTGTTAAATTATATATTTATATATATATATATATATAAATATATATATAAATAAATAGATATTTATAGGTTCAAGTTTTACAGAGGATGTTATGCAAATAGTTGGCTTAAAAACAGAAACACAAACATGTCCGCTCTAAATTCGATATTTCATCTGAGGCTTAACCGGATTGAGCTGACTCATGAACAACTCCTTTCTTCTAAAAATAGGTCACAACTTATTGGACCAAGTGCAGAACAAGCAGTTTGCCAAAAAGTAATCTTTAGAAAAGTGCCACTTGCCAGCTACAGAAATGGCAACTCAACGTTACTTCACAGACAGCTCCTTAAATATCCTCAGGAGAAGCTCATTTAATATGTGTGAATAGAGTGATGTGTAAATAATACAGATGAGTTTGACCTCTTATCCCATGCTCACTAAGGTGAAAGGAAACCATTTGGGAATCTTAATTATTCTACCAGTGAGGATGGGTAAGAAAGATGAACACTAAAAACTGATGGTGAAAGAAAAATTGAGATTTACATGATTTAAAATGAGAGCATAACGATTACTCAGAAGCAAAATGGTTTTGCATACCTCCCAACAGTCCCACTTTTGAGGGCAGTGGGGAGCGTGGGACAGTTGGAGAGATCCTCTGATCCCTCACCAGTGAGGTGAAACAGCAATAGCACAGACCTATTTTACAGTTCCCCCACATAATTTTGGCACGCTAGTGGGTATGTTGAGAGGGTTTCCTCCCACTCACTTCTAGGACTGGTCATACCCACTTCCAGGACTCCCCACCCCTGCCTTTTGCCACTCACACCAACACAGGTATCCCAAATTGGAAATCTGAAACGTAGAGGGGTATACTTTTAGTAACTCAACTCAGCTGGTAAAGATACTGTCACGTCTGCCGTCACCAACAGGCACTCATCGCATTTCTTCTGTACCAAAACACTCAAATGAAGGGTTAAACCCCCAAAGTAAAGTCCAAAGAATGGTCAGGAAAGCCAAAGGACAAAAATCCAACATCAGAAGTCTACAGAGAATACACAGGACCACAACAGGGTAGCTGTAAGCTGCAATTTCAGCTTTTCAAAGCTCACCCAGAGGAACCCCCAGCTCCTAATGCGCGTCACGGGCACATCTTCTACGGAGCATCACAGACTTTCCAGGCCTTCTGGAACACGCTAGAGACTGAGACTAGGTAGTCGTCGGCACAGTGACCCAGCAACGTGACAGACACTACTGCTCCACTAATCTGGAATGACAACTGAGAATTCCGTATCAGACAGAATACTCCATGGGGCTGAAACTACTTAAAATATTAGTGCACAGTAGTGTTATTTAAGTAGAAATTAAAAAGAAATCCATAAGCAAATTGGGACCACTAAATACCAGAGGGTGGTCTTTTGCTTCTCAATTAGTGATACATTTTATGGAATACTACGGAACATACATAACATATACATATCTTTATCCATGAAAACCATCATCAACCCAGCTTGATAATTTTGCAAACAGAAAAGCATTACATAGGCTAGCCATGAGCTAAAAAACAGAGAAGTACATAAATCTGCATTATGACAACAAAATGGAACTTCTTGAAATAACTTGCTAATTATTTAGTACTGCCTTTTAAACAGTAATATAGTGTGGCAGCAAGCGCTGGCAAACATGATAACTTAATCAGCTACTGTTGAGTAGCTGGAAAATAGCAATAAAACACTTTGCATTTTCATTAGACATACCTTATTTTACATAAAAGGCGCAACTGAATAAGAAAACCGACGTCATTCGTTTTTATGCTACATTCATCTCTAATTACTGTCATCAATGGATGCCCACATACCTTATGAATTTCATTAGAATCCAGAGAGGCAAAAAAACACCCCTTCACAAATAAAAGAATGTATGTGGAATACGGAACGCCATCAAGTTGCTTCTTTGTCAATTACGTACTGATGGTATTTAAAATGACTTAAGAACCGGAGGAAAATTAGGTGAGTGCATGTTTACTCAGAGATGAAAAGTGCATTTCTGAAGTGATGTGCTCAGTAGGTCACTTTGCCATAGAAACCTTTCTACCTATGGCTGCCAGAGAGTTGTTAAATGACTTTGGGTTTATTATTTTATCTCTTCAATTTTGACTCCATATATTTTATTCAGACAAATGAAATAATATGCAGTAACTGAAACAAGTCATGCTGATATCTGTCAAATAAAGAAACAACGAAGGTAACATTATTACCAAAACCCAAGGGATAACTGCAGTAAAATTAAAGCAAGGGTAATAGTAAGTAATAGTAGGTAACAAGCTTTTGGCACAGCAGCTAAAAATCAACCTGATGATGGTGCCTGGTTTAACCCCTTAAGGACAACGGGCGGTCCCTAAACCCATCGAAAACAATGCATTTTGAGCCCATACATGTATGGGCTTTGTCATTAAGTGGTTAAAAACGGTGTTCTCCTTACAAGGGGTATGATTTGTTATTGATGTTTGTCTTAACATGTGATATAAAAACATACACCATTAATCGGTAAAACGAGTGCATACGAGAAGCAAGGTCAATTCCATGGGCAAATTAATCTACTACCAGACCCTACTCACCACCAGAGAACTATCAAGATACAAGATGGGTTGCTAATAGGTGCATCGTTAAGGTGTTTGGCGTTACTTCTCCGTAAGCAAACTTAGTTAGGAAATAATAACCATTATGGGGAAAGTGCAATTTACAATAATTCAGGGTATAGTTTTACTTCAATGCAGTAATTTTGTCATTAGACAGCGGTCATTTGACCTATGTACTCAGTCCATTTTTGCTCGGTCCTTGAGCAAATAAAAAAAAAAATAATACAAACATGCTCAGTTTCTCTTATTTTAAATAACTTTGTTCTGTTTGCAACGTTGAATTGCTCAATTAGCTAAAAGCTTAATTAACACTGACAAAAGAGCTTGCTAAATTTCTGTCTCTTTGAAAGAAATTTTCAAGCATTGTACTTAATATAAACACAGATCATTTGTACTTTTGCTCAATTACAAAAGCAATTTAAAAACTTTAATGAGGACTTCACTTAAAAAGCATTGGCAGGGTGACCCCAGAACATAACAGGTTAATATGAGTTAAATGATAGATGTGTCTAGAACTAGAAAGGCCTATCATAATAGCCACATAAAGTGCCTGATGAACAGGGTGGTGGATCAGCGCTAATCTTAGAGCGTCATGGCTAATAGATGGTCTGAAAAAGATCCATTATGTGGATTCATCAATTAGCGGATATGTCATGGAAATCATATAACTTATTTGTAGATTATGTCAACAAGCAACTTAGGAACAGTAGGGAGCGCATTACAAAAAATCCTATTAGGAGAAGGACCGTTCTAAACCATGGATCAAGAGTAACTTTAAAGATGACTGTGACAAAATATTAAACACCTTCCTGATCAATTTACAATACATTAAACGAAGAGACTGCTATTATATAGGCCAGTTCAAACACTGGGAGCAAAGAACTTATAACCCCTGACTCCATTTTTTGGTATATAACTATATATATATAACTTTGGTATATAAAATTTCATATAATGTTATTTTCATGTTGGCAGGTATCATGTCACTCGCAGGTGTAAGCAATAACAGACACATGCCCCTTTAGGTCTTCACAAGCCTGGTCACAGACACTCTGCCTACCCCTGGCATCACAAATGATATAACAGTTGACGATGGGTCATAAACATAGAGAGGTTCCAAGAGCTATTGACAAGGCTTTGAATTGATTGTTGTAGCTTTCCTTTTTTTATTCTTGTTCAGTACCTTTACTCTGTATTCTCTTTGTTGCAGTTACCTTATGTACTTGTTAATTATTAATAATATTCACACCCGAGAATTGATATCAGCCACAAACCACAGCGCAGCGGTCTGGTATTCCAGACACGGATCCTTGGCTTTATGATTATAGTAAAGACTAGACTATCTTGGCATTTTCCTCCAGCATCCTCATAATAACAGGACATCTCCATCTACTAGTGGAAGTTTTTCTTTTCATTCTTCTTTCTTGATATTTTAAATGAACACAAGCTTCTGGTGATTTTGAGGAATTGGGGCAGCACATCTTTGTATTAACAAAACATGACTTGTATTTTGTTTTCCATAGTGGGGGATTCTGTTGGTGAGAATTTAAAGGGGACATTCAGGTATCACGTGCATTAAGTGCATTTCATGGCTGGAGTGTCCCTTTCATTTGCAGACCTGGTTTGGGCAGCCTTTTTTACGAGTAAGCGGGGAAAAGAGAAATTAGACAGGACCGGATATTGATTACATCCAATGCCAGATCTTGCCACAGATCTCAACGCCCACAAGATGAATTTTGAAACTAAACATTTTCAAAACAACCACATTAAATGCCAAGAAAAGCACAAGCTATAGGTTTTTTTAATACTTTCATTCCGTCCTGCCAAAAGATGTGATGGCAACAGTTCTCCTGGAGTTGAGGGGGGGGGGATTGGAAAATGTAAATTGCAGGGTGAAATAAGGCGTTCCAACATTTTAAATCAAAAATTAAGATCGTGTTCCAGGTGAAGATTGGGGGCTTTACAAAGAAGTTTAAATTGATTTTTACCCGGGCTGGACTAACCCAGTGTTTGACCTGATGATTGCATCACAATTTACTGTTCCGAAAACACATTATGTGTCAGAAACAAAAACAAACAAACAAACATATCTCCCAAGACCTCAAAAGGCCAGGAAAGGACACTGATGATTAGTGGGTTAGTGGGTTAGTTAGTGCTGTGGCTTTACCCAGACCTTTTCATATGAGTTTATGACCTACTGTTATTAGTGAAACTGAGTAAGGCATTAAGAAAAAGAGTGTATTTGATTTACATATTTTATTTTATAAAGAGATTTCTGCTTTGGGACTTTTAACACTCACACCACCATTCTGAGCTTCCAAAGAAGGACTGTCCTTCCTGAAAAGAGAGACTTGTGAGGTATGAAAAAATTCTACATTAGATACTTGCCAAAAGGAAAACTTATACACTGTGCTATTTATTTTTGTGTTCACAAAGTAAATCTACCTTTATCCCAATTGACAGCTGCATATAGGATGCTCAATTACACAATTAAGGTTAATCTCCGTAAATCTGGTTTTAACAACAAAACACAAACTCCAATAACAGAAATATTTGCAAATTTAGTGCAATTGTACTTCTTCAAGAAGCATAAAGGAAATTATTCATTCATTTTGATTACCCGATCATTTGCTATGACAGAATGTAGTAAACTTATTTTAAGAATTAATGCAAATAAAAACATTAGTTATATTTGTATAACAATTTGCCAGAGCCGGTTCCAGGGTTTGTGAGTACAGCTGTGAATTGATATGCAGTTATAATATTCTTCTACATGCAAATATAATAATGTGCTTTAACCCCTTCTGGACCAGGGCTATTTTACACTTTAGGGCCAGCACATGTATTATTAGGTCTCTGTCCAGTAGTAATTTCTCAATTAACGCATCTACACAAATTATATATTGGGTTTTTTCAGCACAGGTAGGACTTTCTTTTTGAAACCTTACTCATTTATAAAATGTTATAAAATATCAAATAATTAAAGAAAAAAATATATATTCATTAACTTGTCCTGACGATTCTTGCCAGCAGCCAATCAGTGGCTGTAAATCAATGGGGGTATTTTCTCCAAGCCAGTGGTGATCGGAGGAGAGTATATTAAATGCAGGGAGATGTGTTCGGCCAAACATATCTCCTGGGTAGCAATTAGCAGGGCAGACAGAGAAAGGGGGGCAAATGCTAATGGGGGAATTCTGCTGAATCCCACCATGTAATTCCAAAAGGAACACCGCAAAAATTTACAAGGGCCGCACATTTATCAAATGCTTTAAATAGTCCCTATAACAATTGTTAAATAAAAATGTGTCTTATATGTTTTAGAAAGATTCCGCTTTTATTAAATGCACTATATATATATATATGTAAATGCAAGAGTTCTTGATAAAGGTCCCTGTGCAGACCGAAATGTTGCTTTCTTAACATGCTAAAATAAACTTTCATAAGTTTTAAACTTTAAGTCCTAGTGTGCACCTACTTATCTTGTATATATATAATATATATATATATATATATATATATATATGTTTTTTTGCCAGTGGGCTTTGCTATCTCTTTAAAAATGTAATTGCGAACTCGGAGGAAACGTAAAAGAATAGGGAAACAGGAAGAGGAAAAGATGGGACTGTCCCTTCAAAGTTGAACAGTAAAACAGCGTACGTTCTTACATCCATAAAACATAGAAGAACAAAAGTATGATGTCTACGAGCCTAGGTCTAGACAGCACAAAAATGTTCCTAATACTGTATATGAAACTTAGAATGAAAAACGATACACAGCTATTCTGCGTATATACTGCAGCTGATTTGCTCTAAGCCCAAAGAGATGGTGCCTAATCCTTTTAAACAAAGAGGCTCTTCAAAGATTCCCTGGCACAATTTTGCCCCAAATATTCCTCACTTTTCCTTAATCTCCTGTGAAGAAGAGAACAATGCTTGTGAAAGGGCTGTATAAAAAAAATGAAAAACTGGGTGTTTTTTTTGCTTATAATTAAAAATAACATTTGTTAGTAAAAGTGGGGCTTTGTATACTGTACATTGACAAACGCTTTTCTAATTTATTCTGTTGGCTCATTTGAAACAGACATTGACACTATGTAAATAATCCTGATTCATGCTGCTTTGTTCGGTATCATCAAGTATACTGTACATGGCAGAAATCCAGAATGAGTATTTGTCCTTAAATGACTTCTACTCAGCCCTGCCAGATACTGTGTCTCAGAAGCAATTCAAAGGCAGAACACTGTAGCAAATGGGAGTTAATGTGAAACAGAGCATGCTCGTTCACGCTGCTTGTTTGTGCAGAAAAGAGAATTGCATACGGTACCCATATAAACACACGAAGAACACTGTTCAAGAACATTACAAATCGAAGCTGGCATGGCTTAAGAAAAAAAAAAAGCAGCAAGTAATATTTATTGTGTTATGATTTTTTGCTAATTTACATATCAAAACAGACTCCCTTGGAGAGAAAACAAATCCACAAAACATTACTATTAAATGTATGATATATATATATATATATATATATATATTATTTTATTAAATATGTGATGAGGATTTCAACTATTCTGTGTGTTTGTGCATCTTTTTTTTATTTTGTTTTTTGACCTTTGCGTTTCCTCCCCCATGGCTTTAAACCTGTTGCCAGAACACTGCGTGAGTGCACTGCAATGCACCGTGACCCTCTTCCGTTCAAACCTATATTTATAGCATGGAATATTCTTTTTAATATCAGTTTATTAGATGGATATATCTCGGGGAGCAGACTACATGCTCGTGCTTTTATTTGATTGCATGTTTTACGTCTCCCCTTTTACTTTATTTTGGGTTTCTATCTGCTACCTGGCAAGAAATCAATGTAAAAAACCAATTAGTCAATTCATTTCTACATTTATTTCTTAAATACTGTAAATTACTGATAAGATCAAAAAGTGTATATGTATTAATTTGAATATATAATGAATCCCCATATACACAAACAATCTAAATTAGAAACCTATGGCAAGAACGAGAAGTGAAAGGTGGAGATGTTCCTTTACAGGTTCATTTATTTTTAACTATTTAAACATAAATGTTTATAACCCTTGTTCTCCGTCTATGGCATTATAAGCCATTTGCATGCCATTATTAAACACGTACACAATTTTAGATATATTTGTTTCTGACAAATACTTGTTCTGTATCAATTAGAAAAACTCCAGATCCAATATAAACACTAGTAAAGAGGTTAATCCTTTATTAAAAGGTTAATCTATGACAACAAATAGATTTTACATCTCTAGCCAGGATCATTGAATCTCATTGCCCCCATCCTACGAAGTCAGCATCGAAAGCCGAGCCCTACATGTGATGCGTTTCTGACCATGGAAACATAAATCAATTATGTCTAATTTCTGTACAGCCAATGCTCTCTGAAGATCCTTCTTTTATTTAATTAGCATCACAAATCAATGTTTTATGGTGGGAGTCAGACATATGCCAACTGGAAAAAAAAAATAGGAAAAAGCAGAACAGTTAAAGAAAACTGTATGAGTCTGAGGAAGTCTTAATATTGCCAGACTACAGAATGAGGGCCATTCAGGGACAGACAGGCTCTGAAATCGTGGCGTCCATGATGCATTCTGGCAGAGCATCATGTGAATGGTAGCTCACAGCAGCGGGAGTGCCACAGGCTGCTTAGTCCCCGGTCCCACTTGTTTATGGTAAACAGGAGCTTACTTCTAATTACACAAGTGCTGATGTCATATCAATTAGCAACCAATTACTGGATGGGCAAAGCCCTGCTCATTTCCTGTTCCACTGAAAACACATTCTAACCGTGTTATTACGGCTGCATTCACCGTTATGATTAAACACTGTCTCGTTCGGCCGCCTATACTGTAGAAGACTGTCTCAGCTAAGGATAAAGAGCACGTATCTCTGATATATCGATGCTGTAACGGGGAGAAATTTTAATCTTATTCAAAGAGGTCACTCTCGATCCAAAGAGTTACAAAAGCAGAGGCTACCACACCCAGAAGACTTCTCTGTGTCCCATAAATTGTCACCTTATCTCCAGCTTCTTCTTCTTTTTTTTTTTTTTTTTTCTCTTCTACAATGCCCGTGTGCCATTACCTCTACGTCTCGTTCCGCCTTTTCTCATTAAGAGTTTAAATCTGGAGTACTGCATCATTCAGCAATCATGTCTAGACTATCCACTGTACTCCACAAGGCTCCCCACTCAGAAGAGCTCCGTCACTCCCAGCTACTGTACAGCACACACAAGCTGCTATGGCACATAAAACCATTTCAAACTCTGGATTTTTATATTTCAGACACTGCTGCCGCTACTGCTGCCGCTACCGCTACCGCCGCCACCGCTTTATCTGTCTGTGAGAGAAGGTTATTGAAAAGCTTTTTGCTTTATGAAGATGAATTTTTAAAAAAAAATGCAAAAAAGGGGAAATTTTACATATATACTTAATTTTAATAACTGTGTCCCACAGAGAATGTACAGAAATGACTAAAGATATTTCTTTTATAGGAACAGATAATGATACAAATCAGCTTTTACTGTGTTTGTATCCCACATAGCATATAAGAGCTGAGCCACCCATAATAAACACCTGCCTTATTGATTTGTTTTCTCAAATGCTGCATTGCTACAAAAAGATATATATATATATATATACGTACACAATATATATCTATATATATATTTTTAAGTGCCAAAATAAATATGCCGGCACTATTTTTCTCAATAAGTTAGTTTTATTAAACATATAAAATAAGAACTTGTACAATGTTTTTGATTGTGTATGTTCTATCATAGGAAATTGTTCTTATACACCATTTTTGCTACATTTACCCCCCCCCCAGTGCAAAATGTTGCAATACTCTCAGTTCTGCAGAACACCTTTAGCATTCAGTAATTGCCCAGGTGATGAAAGCCAACCTCAAAATGTCACAAATGACAGCCCCAATTCTCAGGGATATTGTCAAAACATGGTTTGTATATTATAAAAATAAACTGGATGTATCATGTATACCGAGGCACTGATCGCTCTTGCTGTGGATTTACTACACTCTATTGCTAAATATCTCGGCAGTTGGAAAAGCCCTGCAGGTTCTGGGCTTCAATGAAGCCTCCAGAGAAAATGTTAGTTCACATAAGGTGAAGGAAAAAAAATCACTGCAATCTAAATAGTACTTCATCAGTTCCTACAATATATATTACAAAAATGGATCCACATGAACCACAATAGTATGCTTTGATGATGCTGTAGTGTTAACTATTAATCTGTTTAAATGAGACGATAATATTCCTGCCAATACAGACTACAGACATGCAAGAGCTCCTCAGTACTTTGGTTCAAGCCCACATCACCGACAATAATTACATTCAGCGTTCTGAAGACCTCAGTTTTGCGATTAGCACCAAGTGGGATCACTCACAATAATAGGCATAAACCTACGTGGCCACTGTATTAGACGTATTATCTCTGTCCATCTTTATTTATCAGACTGATGCTACAAGAGACATGAAAAAACCCCAAACATATCTGAACACAGCGCGCGCGCACACTCGCATACACACTCGGACACACACGCACTTCTCAGGCTCATGCGCATTCAGATTCCATGGCGCTGCTGAAATGACCAACATGCACACACAATGAAGCAAGAAATCAGCACACCCCCAGCAAATACAATTTAAAAGCACCTGAGACATAAATATTGGGGATTCCATCACTCTGTATTTCATATGATAATTTTGGGGACATTTCAATTAAAATGTACTTTGTACTGCTTTCTTGGAGACATCAGTTTACAATGTCCACTTTATTATGTTTAGTATTATGTTTATTAGGTTTACAAATGAATTACATTTCGACAAGACAATCACTCCACGTTGTTGCAAAATGTGACACATTATACAATGATCATATAATTATATAACGATATTGTGGATCATTATATATGTTATGGTTGTTATCAACCATATGGTTTAAAGTGCAGTCTAACTATTGGTTCAACTATTTTAACAATCCACCAAGATGAAGCATTAACTATAGGTGTGTCAAGGTAACAAATTCACTTTTCTCATGTCTTACATGTTACTGTTATCCACTTTAACTAAGTGTTAAATAAT
The DNA here is from genome assembly GCF_027358695.1 of Spea bombifrons. Lineage (NCBI taxonomy): Eukaryota > Metazoa > Chordata > Amphibia > Anura > Pelobatidae > Spea > Spea bombifrons. The sequence goes on along the minus strand of NC_071087.1, from coordinate 36,127,149 downwards.
GCTAGTTACAGATAAAAACATGCAACATACCGATGCATTATATACCCAGCTCAAGTAGATATGCTTTCAGCAGCTCTCATTACTTTAAAGGATTGTATTTATTCCTCTAATTTTGTGTTATCGTCTCACCTGTTGTTAAGATTGGTTATGACATGCAAGTTGTGTCAGATTCTTGCACGGACCTAAGCTTCCCTTACATAAATGTTTACAGTAAATATCTCCAAAGCTTTTTACAGCCGTTCGGCCATACAATAGTGGTCCTTGCTTACTTCACACATATACTGGAGAGGACTAACCAATACCCCAAGAAAGATAAAGATGGTTTCATTTTGCAACTTTTTGATACCACAACACCCATACTTTTCCACGTACTGTTTGATGTCCAAACTCTTTATTCAGGTAAACCTTTGTCTCATCCATAATGTCTCCCTGGGAACGCATAATTGTCACGTGACACAAAAGCTTTCATGGAAGCTGAAAAGGCTTCTTTGAAAGTTTATCTGATTAAACCTTTGCAGCAAAACTTAAAACAACAACAGAAGTTTATTTGATTAACAATTAGGTGGAACACAGCCTGATTCTTAAAGTAGTTGTTAACGGTTATATTTTTCCTTAGGTGCAAGAAGGCCATTTTCATACTATAACAAACAAGGATCCCTATACATTAATCCAATATGACAGGGCTGTCCAACCTGGGGCCCTCCAGCTGCTACAGGACTACATCTCCCATACTCCTCAGACGCTTTGCTGAAGCATTATGCATTATGGGAGATGCAGTCCTGCAGCAGCTGGAGGGCCGCAGGTTGGACACCCCTGCAATATGAGAAGACTAAATGCTCTATAGCATAGATACCTAAATATAGAAACGTACAATCCGATGGCAGATAAGAACCATCTGCCCATTTTTCCTCTTCCATAATATGCCAACGTCCGGGTGACATCATCTGCTAGTACCTGTATGATCTCACATCGTGCATGAACTCATGCCATTATACCTAATGTACCTTCTCCTATTCAAATGCTTACTGTACCCCATTATAGTGTAAATATAACAAGAACCAACATTGACAAACTCTCTGCAGCATAATACACATTAGTTTAAACATAACCTTTAAGTACAGATTTCCTAAAGAACATATTGTATAGGTCTCAGAACAAACCCTTTGAGGACTGGAACCATGGGAAGTTCATAAGACTTGAATGGTTAAAAAGCCTTAGTTAATCATCAGAAGAATTAACCATTAATTAATCATTGCAGGAAAGGAATAAACTTATTGCCATTTTAATTATGTTTTTCGTTCAATAACGTACATAAACAAGTCTTTTATAAGAGGAGAGTGGGAGTGACCGGGGAGGAGCTTTAAAATAATTATTAAAAAATTCCCCCGGGGAACCAACAAAACAAACTTTAGCCTAGGAAAGGCATTTGATATCAACATTATATGTTACATATTAGCTAAAGTCATATAAACGTCTGACTTCCAGCTTACTTTTTACCATGACCTTTCCTTATCCATGATCAAGAATGCCAAATCAAAAATAAGCAATCAAGTTTTTATGTGATACCGTTTTTATTGTGGAACTTGATGCAGATGAAGTCTGCTGTAAACCCGCTCTTCATGTCGTTTGAGACACCCTTTTTCAATGTGACAGCAATTATGAAAGGACAGCTCTATGAAATAAAGTGAACTGGAATTTCTATTAGATACGAGGGCATGTCTCAGCTTGACTACAGAAAAAAAAAATGGTAACCACCTAAAAAACCCTAAAGCTCTGGGAAGATACAAGTTACCGGTGCATCAAAACTCTAGACAACGTGTAAATATTCACAATCACCCAAAAGATTTTGCTTTGCTGATCCTTGGACTAAAAATGTGCTCATTTAACTACTATATGGCTTGGTTAATAGATCTTTATCATTGATATTACAAGGAAAATATACCCGCCCGGCTGGTATCTTTTTAATGTATAATGTTTTATATTGAGCTCCGTGTAACTGGCCATCTAAAACTGAAGCCTTTAAAGGAGACAAGATAACTAATAGTCATTATATATTAATAATATATATAAAAAAATTAATGTTTTTGAGCAAGAAGGTATTATTTTAAGTAAGAGGGTGCAACTTTATAGAACGTCGTGTAGCAGAATAGGTAGGTAGAAGCTGTTGCTAACCAAAATGATCATTCTATACGGAAAAATGACGTAAAAAAAGATAAGGCAATTCAAGTAGCTAGGCAAAGTTTACTCATCGTTAGAGAGCACCTCTTGGTGATTTTGTCTAGTAGATTGAGGAAAGACAACGTGGCTAAAGGCATACAAAGATGCAGCTATCAAAATAATTAGTGTTAGTTTCAAAAAGTGCCTCTGAAGGTTAAAAGAAGACTTTTTATAATAAATAAAAAAAAAACAATGGAATGGTCCAATCTGTAGTTACATTTCACTGGTTAATATGGTGATAACAGCACTCTATAAACATAGCATCAAAAGTACTCCTTATATATATTTCTCCCACTGTATTGCGTGACAGATTAATTAATTAAATGGACAGTTGTCGGGAGAGGTTGCATGAATCATTATAAAGGCTGAGCTGGCCCTGCATAATGCCCAAGTCAAAGGGTGGAGGAAATACAACCGATTTCTCACTGATAACTATTCATCATACAGGGCCAGCCAAGGTCATGGCGTTGGACCTTCATAATGAAGAGTCAAGGTGCTTAAACCCAACTCTCCCTTTAGTGAATAAACCCTCAATATTTTAAAATAAGTTTTTTAAACTGACACCAGTAATAAAAGCAATGGTGCCGTTTTACTTTAATTTAGATGAATTGGCCATTTACCCTCAGACTCTCAAGCACGTGTAATGTTTCCTAAACACGTTACACAAAGGCTGCCTCCTCTAATGTATATAATTCCGAAGGTTATGGAGATTATTAAAGATCTAAAGATGTTTTCCACGTCTGAATATCCACAGCTTACTGGCAAATATATTTTAGTAATTACTTTTCAAGTGATGCTTGGTGCCTAGGAAGTCGAAAGCACATTTGCAAGTGGCTTGCCTCCAATAAATGAAGACCATAAAGTTAAACATGATACCTGAGCCTTCTGAAGGAAATGAACTGAAGCCTTAATGTGCCTTATGGCAGTTCCTCTTGTTCACCAAACTAAATAAGTGAATTGAGTCTCACTGTCTCCTGCGATTTTGTTGTGGTGGAGCTAAAAATAACCGAAGGGCTAAGCTCAGTTTGGGATGCAGATGGCTGAATATTTATGACAAAAAGCACTCCAAAAATACATCACTGTATTTCTCTGCATGTATAGGAAGGTCACAGGCTGGATATAGGTTGCCCTATGAAAGAGAAAAGAATAAAATCCCCAGAATATACAACATGAAATATTTGATAAATCACTTTACTAATCACTAATGAGATGCAATTGTATTGCAAATAAAAGTTTTTTTGGGAGGCACAGAATCTGTGAAATGTCAGATTCCTACATACACTATATGGACAAAAGTATTGGGACACCAACAGGAATTTTGATGACACCACATTCTAAATACATAGAAATGAATATGTAGTTGGTCATGTGTTTAGGTCAAGTTTTTCCACCCAAAACTCATCCAACCATGTCTTTATGGACCTTGCTTAAATAGAAAAGGATCTTCCCCACAAAACTGAAAGGATATCATTCTCCAAAATGTCTTTTTTGTCCATCTTATTCCCACAGACACACTCCAAAATCTGGTGCAAAACATTCCCAGAAGAGTGGAAGCTGTTATTGCTGCAAAGGGGATACCAACTATATATTTATACCTATGTATTTGGAATGTAATGTCATCAAAGTCACGGTTGGTATAATGGTCAGGCATCCCAATACGTTTGTGCATTTTAAACCTCTCTGGATCTTAATGTTTGGGTAAAGAGGGCCAGTTGAACTTTTATCCTTAACAACCGTAACCAGACCTCGCTTTCTAATGTAGGACACTAATGAAATATGCACACAGCTTTAGTTACACAACAGGTCAACAAAATGTCCTTACAGATGTTAATAAGGCACATCAATGAATTTAAAGTGTCACTCCAGCCACCATATGAACTTCAAGCCATATTATAGCTGTGTGGTCTATTTACATTTTCATGATGTCACCCTTGCAATGCATGGGGGTATTTCGCAGGAAGCACATTTTTTAGAATGTCATCTCATCACATTTCTTGTTTATTATGCTGGACAAACGCAGGTAACCATGCAGCAAAACCCTTAACACAATGCAAACTCATGGTATAGAAAGTAAGCCCATTACATTTAATAGCATAATGCTAGTGGCCTGCTTACTGGATGGAGGATTCTTCAGAAACTAAAACCTCTCAGGTATGCCCAGTGAGCCACTAGCCCGACTTGTGCAAGAGCATAAAAATGTAGCGTGCGGACTCGCAGATCCAGCCATCATACGGTGGCCCCTAATCGCCAGTCCAGCTCTGATACCTTCCGATATCACAAATGTGTTTTAAGTTACTTTGTGACCTATTGATTGAGCCATTTCCAGAATTCAGTAAGGCATTTATAAGAAGAATAATGTACTTTATGTACACAATTGAAGTTGTAAACACTTTTTTTCTGCTTTTTCTTTCCATACACTAAATATTATGTAACTCGTAGGGCTGCACCAAACATTCTGAGTGTCTAGAAGAAAGGGCATCAGAGGAGGAAAGAAGGACCCAGGGAATCAAGTACCAAAGAGGAACTGTCCCTCCCACATAAATCCTTTTTTAATTAAGCATCTTCTCCACATTTGATCCAAGTAATGTATTTGTCATCTAGTCTCACCTAGACTGAAAAATAATGAGTTCATGATGAGTATCATTTAGTAATAAATAATTCATAGATGGGCGAAAAGGTATAGATGATGAATCAGAAATAAGGCAACACTGCACACCTAAATAAATATACCTGCATTTTGTATATTGTCATATGCTGATTTCTATGAAATATGATCTGGCGTGCTGACTATTTTGAAATGTATTCGTTTTAGCACCTTTCATTAAATATGATTCAGCACATAGTGTGATAAGCCACATGTTTATTTTCCGATTCTAGAGTGAAAAAGTCAGCCTTCAGCTGCATCACATAACTAATAATTGTTTATTTTCCTATGATTAGGTCCTCAGTTTCATCTGAAACGGCTGACATGAGCTCATTCCAAGCATGTCCTACAGCGAGCCGTGCATTCTTTACGATTTACAGTTTATTACCTGTCACTGTAGAAGTGTCCTGGTAGCTGGTGAAAACATGTGCTTTTTTGTTATATTAAGGGTTCTCGGAGTTGTTTTTATGATTTGACTTCAGGTTTCTGGTATGTTTTCCTAAGAAAGTTAGGCTCCAGCTATTATATATTGCTGGATAACTCCGAAATGTTGTTTTGGGATTAGTTTCTTGGGATGGAGCTCAAGAGGCTCAAATAGCTTGAACTTGGCCACACCACATGACTGAATGGCTTGCCTCCTGTGGACCAGAGGCGCAGAGTCTGGGGGATGGGGGAGAAAATTTAGATTTTTCCAAAATATGTACCAATGCTGGTACAGTAAGTGTTTAGATATTTTATTGATCTAGAAAAGTATGAGTAAAATGCATAAAAATGTGTGTGTCTGTGTATATATATATATATATATATATATAAATTAATACTTAATAATAATAATGTCTCACTATATCATAATACGATAATTTCAAGAATCCCCCACTTTAACAAAACAGCCCTGTCTTTCTGTCACATTCACCCCAGATTGTAAATTTGCATGAGCAGCGTCGTGTTTTTCTTAATTAATCTGTTAATCGTATTGTCAAACTATATATTGTCAATTTTAATGTTTTTGTTAATTCACACTCTCCCCCTTTTGTAATAGCGCAACTGAATCTGATGGCACAAATAAAGTGTAACGTAATAAAACCGCTGCTAGACAATGTCAAGTAAAGGGATATTATCTAATATATAGTGATATCAGGCTATGTCAGTGTGTTATCAGAACCTTATGAATTCTTTGGTTACACAGTAAAGTAAACCTGCTAAAATATTCATGCAAGAGGAATAAGTGATAAGAATGACAAAAATAAGGACGTTGAGGTATTTACTTCCAAGTCCAAGCAACAAACGAATTTTAGAAATACTGCATTTTTATGAACTTGTATGCAGTGCCAGTTTTTTCTTTAACATAATCCCCAAAACCAATAATTCACATGATGATAAACCGACCTAGAGCTATTATCAGTACGTTTTTGGGTAAGTCTTCAGCAACACTTTAATGCTACAAACGGCCTTACAGCTGGGGTCTAAATCCCAGGCAGGAAAGTGCCACCATAGGAAGCAATGGGAATGCACATTGATAAGCAGGGAATGAGTTTGGCCACTAACATATCCTGCAAAACAAGGGCTTGAGGTGGGGGCAGTGGCAAAAAAAACACGGACAGGAGTCTCATAAATGATTTTATGGGTTTTGACTTGAAAAAGCTAAAAAGTAAGATGACAGCATATTCTTAAAAGAGACACTCTAATATCCCCGAGACCTATATGATAGAAATGCATATTAAAGTACTATAATGGAATTTTAATATGCACTCTTCCAAAATGGACAAAATAAAATGCTTATCTGACACAGAAATTGCAGCCATTCTCTAAAACTTTCTTTCTTCCGCCATGATCCAGAATTTTTGCCACTGATTGGCTGCTTAAGCTGTCAATCAATAGCAGTACAAAACTTATATAATAAAAGCAATAAAAGCAGCTAATCAGCGGCCGGCAAGGTAACTACATAATGTGCAGGGAGATGCATTTAGCTGGGGGTGGGAAAAGGGGCCATGAAGCTATCATATGCATTAAAGTACATCTGATGGCTGAAGTATACCTTTAAGGAATTCCCTAAATACAAATGTATCAAGGAGTGTCAAAGTGTACCATGTTAGGTTTAATAAGAATATGTTCTTGAACTTCAAAAAGATTATGATTGGCATGGAAGACATGCACAGCTCCTATAAACAGTAGCAAGGTAGAAAATGCAAAACGACAAACTAAGAAAATAAAGCCAGTTCTTTAAAGATGCTGTTCCACTTAGACATGCATTATTTATTCTCTCTAGTAAGGTAACCGCATCTCGCATTTTTTTCAGGACCATTCTGGTTTCACATGATGCTGGCCAGCCAATGCGAAGTGCTGAGTGTGAGGGGTGTACAACCCAGTAACAGATTCCCTTCCGTGAGTTTATACATCCCACATACTGCGGGGCAGTACCTAACAGTGCCTATTAGTAATAATCTCTACGTGTCCTTGAAAAATATGTCTGTTGTGGTCACCCTACTCTCTAGTATCTTAAACAAATAACACTTAGCAGAGAGCTCAACAAATTTGTGTAGCCATTAAGAGACAGATAATATATTTAACTAGCTTGATACTTTTACAAAAATGTTACATTCAGCATAGCAGGTGGCACGGAACCTTTAAGACTGTACGGCCACTCTAGAACAGCAGTGATGTCATATGGCTTATGGCCCAAAATATTTTTTTTTTTTAATCACGTAATACAAAAAAGAACTGATTTTTAATTTAATGCATTTACTTATTTATTTGTCTGAGTATACGATTAACTGAGTGTACTATAATATCTGGGGTTCTGCCTACAAAAATCTCAAAACTTTATATTTATAGTAAATATACAGTCTCGTCGCTGGTGAAAGACAAGTCTTGTTGTCTGGCAAAGATACATTCATTCTGAAGCAATATATCTTATTAATGGACTGAGATAATGATGTCTGTCCACATTAGTAAAGCCTCACTAGCGCTTCAAAATCTGACTTTCTTTAACATGGATAATGACATTTTTATATGATCTGGCTATCTGAGCTTATCAGACAGACATTTCCTTCAGAACACAAGTATATATGAAAAATACATATTCTGGGGCACAAACAGCTAAATGGAACAACAGATGAAAAAACATTAACACTAGGAAATGAGTTTCCGATAACCCTGCCTTACACTCTATGGAGGTTACACAGCAGAACTTTCTAACCATACTTCCCATACATTGTTAAGTAAGCTAAGATATTGTTATATGTTTGACACTAGCTTTTACTCACTAAATAATGAGTCGAGTCTAAGGGAAAACAAGAAATCTCACTAAATTAGGTAAGTATTATAAAGGGACAAACAGGGCTTCTTGCAAGGAGTTGGATTGTTCCGTCAGCGAGATGAACATTTCTCATGTCTCTGAACCCCTAATTCAAACTCATCAATCCCCTTACTCTGTAATCACAAAGTTGGGTGATCTTACCTCACCTTAAGTTATGTAACATGTATGCTGCATTAACATCCCCTGTATGCGCCTTTATAAATATCCCTGGTTATAATGTCCATACAGATCTGTTTTGACCTTGCATTGTGGTTTTTTTTAGTATAAAGGGGGAGAGACATAAAGCCACTACTGAGGGTCTTAGTCCACTACTGCGGATGGCTTTTCCATACGTTGCATGATTTATATTCCTCTTTATATGGCAACATGCCACAAATATAAAATATGTAAATGGGATGATGCAAGTATGATGCAATCAGCACTAACATATATTAAGCTATTAATAACTAATTATAGACGACAACAAAATAATAATGTTGAAGAGAATTCGGGATGGGAGTGGAAACTGTAGCAAAATGTAAGTAAAAAGTTACTTTAATAGTAATCTTATGGGAGTAGGTATAAAAATATATAAATCATAGCCACAGTGGCTTTGTTTTTCTTGGGTAATATTGTGACCATTGAATATTTTTGTTTCTAGTCTGCCTTGCCTGAGGTAGAAACTGCAGCCCTGCAGCTGCCCTACAGCTGACCCTCCTCCTCTGTGGTCTGACGTTCTGCATCACTGATTGGTGGCTTGAAGCAGCCCATAAGCGGGAGCCGTCTTGTTAGACCCCCTGCAGCATTTGGCGAGCCAGCGCTCTGCAGCAAAGTTTATTATGGGTCATGTCGCACAGAATCCCCCACGCATTTGCAAGAGAGGCACCACAAAAGTGTCCCTTAAAGAGGGGCTGAAGTATTAATTGATGTACTGCCTAAGGCATGAGGTCAACAACCCTAATGGGATTCAACTCCTTTTAAATAAACCGCACCTATCGTTGGAATTGCACATGTCACTTTATGAATCTGGGAGCACTGAACTGAAGGGGTTACAATTTCAATGTTTCGCCAAGTTATACAGCCTTTCTGTTTACGAGAATTGTCCAGACAAGTCCTCTGGTTTTCTTTTAATCTTTAACCAATATTAAGATTACGTTTCATTTCTTCCCAGACTCGGCGTTCCGAAAGAGTTAAACGGGGAAAAAAGGGAAGCAAACAACAAGCAGGACTGTAATTCTTGTGTTCCAGCCAGTTTACAGTATTACTAAGAGCAGAAGAAAAGGCTCTGCGCCACAGGCTGGCAGCCGGCCATATTTACAGTAAGATATTGGCTGGATTGTCCAACAGGAAGGACAAAAGAATCAGAGCAGCTCACAGTCCAATCTCTCTCTTCCCAGCCCTACTGCTGGAGAAGAAAATATTACCCTCAGTGCCCTTTGGCTGCCGAGGGGTATTTTAAATAGCATTATAATGCAATGTTGGCTCATGCTGCAGCTACAGATTACATAACAGACAAAAACAAAAGTTCTGATCAACACCCAACATATTCGTTTGCTGGGAAGAAAAGACTCTGAAAAGATTCAGCAGAGGGATCTATTACAGAGCAAAGCTACCTATAGCAGTAATGTGAACACCGCCACATATCCCAGCAATAAATCACTATGGAAAATATTAAGATGAAATGCTTACAATTGTGGCATGAAGAGGAATGTACACTGTCAGAAGATTTCTAACTACTGTTCCACCTGGAGTAATAAAAACCTCCAAACCCTTCCCAAAAATGATTATTCAATCATTTGACACGCACACACACACATATATATATATATATATATATATATATATATATATATATATATATATATATATATACACATACACACACACACACACAATATATAACAAAAGTGAGTACACCCCCTCATAATATCTTTTCATGTGACAACATTGAAGAAATTACACTCCGTGACAATGTAGTGAGGGTACAGCCTGTATAACAGTATAAATTTGCTGTCCCCTCAAAAGAACTCAACACACAGCCATTAATGTCTACAACCTTGGCAGCAAAAGTGAGTACACCCCTAAGTGGAAATGTCCAAATTGGGCATGTGACTCGTTAGTGTTACAAGGTCTCAGGTGCGAATTGGGAGCAGGTGTGTTAAATTTGCTGTTATCGCTCTCACACTCTCTCATACTGGTCTGTATGGCTGTCATCCCAGAAGGAAGCCTTTTCTAAAGATGATGCACAAGACAGCCCGCAAACAGTTTGCTGAAGACAAGCACACTAAGGACGTGGATTACCATGTCCTGTGGTTCCGATTAGGACCAAGATGAAACCGTATTTGATTCAGATGGTGCCAAGCGTGTGGGGCGGCAACCAGGTGAGGAGTACAAAGACAAGTGTATCTTGCCTACAGTGAAGCATGGTGGTGGGAGTGTCATGGTCTGGGCCTGCATGAGTGCTGCTGGCACTGGGGAGCTACAGTTCATTGAGGGAACCATGAATGCCAACGTGTACTGTGACATACTGAAGCAGAGCATGATCCCCTCCCTGCGGAGACTGGGCAGCAGGCCTGTATTCCAACATGATAAGGACCCCAAACACACCTCCAAGACGACCACTGCCTTGCTAAAGAAGCTGAGGGCAAAGGTGATGGACTGGCCAAGCATGTCTCCAGACCTAAACCCTATTGAGCATCTGTGGGGCATCCTTAAACGGAGGGTGGGGAGCGCAATGTCTCTAAAATCCACCAGCTCCGTGATGTCGTCATGGAGGAGTGGAAGAGGACTCCTGTGGCAACCTGTAAAGCTCTTGTGAAATCCATACCGAAGAGGAAAATAATGGTGGCTACACAAAATCTACACAAAATATTGACACTTTGGGCCCAATTTGGATATTTCCACTTAGGGGTGTACTCACTTTTGCTGCCAAGGTTCAGACATTAAGGGCTGTGTGTTGAGTTATTTTGAAGGGAAAACCAAACCAGACTGTACACTCACTACTTTACATTGTAGCAGAGTGTCATTTCTTCAGTGAAAATATAGAATAAAATATTTACAAAAATGTACTCACTTTTGTGAGCTACTGTATATAATCATACAATAAAAGCAAAATGTCAAATGATTGAATAAGGGTTTGGAGGTTTTTATTACTCCAGGCGGAACAGTAGTTAGAAATCTTCTGGCATTCTGTACATTCCTCTACATGCCACAATTGTAAGCATTCCATCTTAATATTTTCCATAATTAAGGAATTCCTTAATATTCCATAATAATTAAACAAATAATATTCCATAACATCTTAATACATTGTCCATCTTAATAAGACACTGGAGGTGCTGCCCATTGACTAAGTAGATACTTGTAGTATTCACTAAAGAGATAGTTGCCAGTAGTTTTAACTCCCTTACTTCACTATTCATTATGAAGGGTCAACCACAGGGAGCTTCTGCTGCGGGAGGTACTTGTCTAGCCCTGTATAAGGCATAGTTAAATGAGTGAAACTTGTAAGAGTCTCCTCATGCATTGAATTATGTTGGCCCAGCTCGTCCCTTCTTGCTAAAGAAATCTACTGCTCATAATGAATAATGAAGTGAGAGATGAAACAAAGCTCTCTTGCAAACTATCCTGCCACTACCTTTAGTGAATAGACCCATTAGTGTACGTATGAAAAATACAACTTAATTTATAAATATATATATATATATATATATATATATATATATGTGTATATATATATACACTGTAATATCGCAAAGAAAAAACTGTTGTAAGATTGTCACTTTATGAGTGTCATTTGTTATTAAGAATGCATTTCTCTTAGAATCCTACTCATCGTTTTTCCAAAATGATTCACAGTGGTCATTGTTAGAGATAATGATATGGGAAGATGAGTTATTGTTGTTGAGATCATGTATGTATATATGTGAATACATGGATGCATGCATAAGCGTTACTGTTACTCTTCTTGGCAACAGGCTCTCTCTTGCTCTTTTCCATTACGCAGTAGTACTTATTCAACTTGCAAATTATTCAGGTTTTAATAATAGGCTCTCATATTCATTTGGGAAATGACATATGAGTCAAAGCTATGATTATTCTTAACTGATAAAGTGGCATCATTGTCCACGTGTTACAATGTGGTACGAGCATGATAATAGAGAGGCGGGTGGTTTCGTGGAAAAGCATTTCTTCAAATGTGGCTAAAATGAGACTAAATCATTCAGGGAATCTAATGTTATTATTCAGTTCTTGGTAAATGAAATGCCAACTAGCTTAATAGGAATGATAACACACCTAAACACAACTGTGAAATAAAGGAGAAATAGAACACATGCGATTGTGAATGGTGACCTCTGCTCTGGCTGCATAATACAGATCTCTCCTAAATATTCTACAGGTGCAGTATGGACGGTATTACTTTATAGCCCATTATAGCAGCAGTTTGCTAATTAGCCTGAATGTGCTGAAGGCGAAGCACCAATCACATCCCGGTAGAATAAGGCGTGGGGTGTCATAAAAACTTTATCATGGAAATGACACAGTAACAACGGCTTAGGTCAAGCAGCAAAATCAATAAAACTGAATCCAGACAAACTCATTGACCGCAAGTTCCCAGAATCAGTTAAAGATTCATCTGAGAAGTTTACTAAAGTATACACAGAAAGGCATACTGTATATACAAATATATATATATATATATATATATATATATATATACATACATACACACACATACGTACATATACACACATATACACAAATCCATACTGATGACACATCCAGTAATGGTTATCATGGAAAATTCCATAGATATATGGTTTCTTTATCTTTAAGCAGCACAACCTGCCAGGTAAGCATTCTGTGGAAGTACATTCTAGCAGAGATGCTCATCTCAGACACACCTTGCTCATTCTATATAATAACGGACGGAGTCTATGCAAAAGGGCATCAAAGTTTACCTCTAATTGGCTTTCCAACTATAGTCTGTTATCAAACAGACTGCATCGGTCGTGCAAGCAACAAGGGTGGCAGAACCAGCAGCAGGAGAGTTATGTAATGTCAAATACCGGGTACAACCTTTCCCTTCTCCAAAGGTCATCATGGGACAACTGACTATATGTGGGATCCAATTAGTTCCTAATTATTTATGTTCCCCTAATATGTATTCATATTTTGGGTTCCAGAGGCAATGTATGAGGGCTATCCAGTAGACACATAACTAACAGCCCAGTGTCATATCAAAATGCATATTAAATATGTTTCCGACATATGTGCTGTAGGGCTTCCGCTATCAACGGCAGATCAACTTGCTCAAAACAATACACAATACACAGGCATTACAGAAACAATGCACCCTTATCATTTCACTTCTCCTCCGAGACATGGAAAATGAAACCAAATGATATTGCACATAAGCTGATACTACAAGCAAACAGTAACTAACAATGACACACGGTACCTATGCAGAAAAAAAAGAAAGGACACTTTTAATCATTTCATAATGCGGTCCAAACATTATGAATGTTAACGTCATTACGACAGAAAAACTATTTTGTGATTGACAATTCTGACAATGCTCTTTTACATTTAAAGAAATTGCATGTTGAAGAATGAATCTGCAGACGTTGCTGAGCTTATGAGAACCAGAAAGAATAAAATATACGTAGCAGCTGAGTTTTCCTTGCGATAAAGAAGAGCCATCTTTGGGAGGCCTTGAATTTAAGGAATGTCTGGCTACCAGATGTCACGATGAAAGTTAACGTTTTACAGTTAAAATGATTTACAGCTATCATATGCTTTTACATACTTTTCCTGCCCATAAATGTAGAAACCTACAAATAATCCTTTTAGGGTCCGGAATCTATGTGGGTCCTCTCCCAAACAAATATTTCTACATTTCTAACTCACAGTCGTCGCAATCACAAAACACAGATACCGTTCGATTCTGACGCACTTGTGACATCTTTATACCCAATACAGCATTCAATGGGTTAGTCTGATGTTGATTTAAATCAGCTTCTTTGTGAATGCCCTCTGTATCTGTTCTGGCTAGAAGTGTCATCTTCCCAGAGGACCTCTGTGGTGATTCATGGCCTAACTGATAAGGATCCCGGGTTATAGGAATTCCATTCCTAGATCAAAGATGGGAATCAAGCCCAGTGATTTTGAAAAAGAAGGTGTCATATAATTGGTCATGTGGCCAGGGGGGCTGTTTTGTTTGCAAAAGACTCAGATTTAGTGGCAATGCAGTGACCTCAAAGGAGAACTCCACATTTTACTCTTATTGGAACAACATTGAAAGAAACCATCTGGATTTAAGGAGTTTCCACAGGCCTGCGTATTGAAGAAACTCGTGAGTGAGGGTCCTGTGTTTAAGTCCCATTGTTTTTAAGAACTGTTTGCCTGTTTTGTTTTTCTTTTGCATGTCTTGTTTTTTGTAACTGCGGCACTGTGTAACATTTGTCTTTTTGTTATTAAAATATTAATAATCCAAATCTTTCTTTGGGCTCTAGTATTGATATCCACAAACCCTAAACGAGGATAACACGTTATCGAATTGTTATTTCCTAATTTCTAGAGGATATATATACATATATATAGATAGATATTTTAATTTGGATATCTTATGAATCCGGTATCGAAATCGTGAGTGGTGGCAGACTACCTGGGGAGATACAGGCAGGCCTTGCTAAGGGGGTGAAGTTAGTAAATCCAGAGGCCTGATGCTACTAACCCCTTCATGCCCACGCCCTCCACATCGTCACAGCTTGGCAAGTAGTCCTGACCGTGACATCATTATCTGGTTGCAAATTTAGAAGTATATTGTACACGTAAAAGGTCCCCAGTTCTTCTTCCATCACCCAGAGTTTATTTGAAACCCCAAACTTACACAGCTCCAGATAACTAGAAACTGTATCTCAGGAAGACGACTTCTCAGCGGCCAAGCCTGTATTTTTTACGGCTGCAAAGATACGTTTACGTGTGACCTTAGAGGACTGTACGGAGTCTGTGCAAAGCTTGGACTGTTAAGAGTGGTGAAGCTTCTAATTTATGTAGTAGGAAAAACTAAGGTGTAGCTTGTCAGTTTTAAAATATGTCCTACTTACACAAAAACATATTTACTTTAACATAGAGAAAAACCTACAATTGAACATGTACTTTAAACAAATCTGATCAGGCACCTTAAGCTCATACTTGCAAGGTTTTAGTTTGGTATAAGGTTATAAATGTTATGGGTATCTGTTGGTTGTGGAGAACCTCTTCTAGACTCCAAAAGCATATCTTCATTTCTAGTTTTTCTCTGATAACCTTATAAATGTGTTGCCAACCCAACATTTTTACCGCTTGGATCCAAGGAATAAAGTGGAAGCTCTATCTGTATTGATAGGTGGAATCTGGTTTCTACACTCTGTAGTAGATACAAATGTTAATATTGAGCTATGTTACTGTATTTAATCCAATGTTCTTTTTATTTTGTCAATCTTTTTACCTTGTGCCAGTATCTTTGGGATCTGTCATTATCTAGTAGTACAGCCAAGCCGAGTATTAAAACTAGTTATTTTTTTTTTAGCCTGTGGATCTTGTAAATGAAAGGACAAGGAAAAATTTAACATGCCACATGTCAAAGCTAGTCAAGAGCATGGTGTCTGCTAGTTTTCTTTGGTATAATGGAATTTAGATACTAACTATCCCCTATAATTGTATTATATCATGCCATAAAGCAGATTATCATGGGATTAGACATGTCTCAATGAGCTGATGAGCATGACAGACAAAGATTTATACCTCCAGCTGTTAATTAAACCGATTAGTCATTCTTTGCAAATATGGAAGAGAAAAATAAATCTGCATTTCCGTGTAAAGTAAGATTGAGCACAATTTTTATGCTGTTATTACTAAATTGAAATTATTGAGTTAACCCGGATGACTATTTAGACACTTTTGTGGCTAGGGATCCTGGGCGTTAAAGTCCAAAGCAGCTGGGCTGACAAAGGTTGTCTATCCTACGTTTGCACCCACGGCTGTCCACGGTGAGACTGCCAAACAACTGTGTGGCACATCACAAACACCCATATGTGGCACATCACAAACACACCTGCGCGGCACATCACAAACACCCATGTGTGGCACTCTTCATCCACAGCAACTCTCCCTAGTCGCCTGAGATGGATGGAGTGGACTGTAAAGGAGATGAGTAAGAAGCAGGAAAGAGATGATGTGATGGATGGGTATGAAGTTTGTGGGAAGGTAGAAAGAGCAGTCAAGAGATGGGGATGTTAAGGGGTCCACATGCCGAGCCGTGCCTAAGGCCCCATCAACTTTAAAAACAGCCCTGGTAACTGCTTAAACTAATTTAACTTTGAATACCCATTTAGCCTCAAAAAGTGTTTGTGTATGCTGACATTTAAAAAAACAAAAAAACCACAGGCAGATGTATTGAATATATAATATTTAACATAAACCCCAGTATGAATCTACTTAACAGACTACCTCCAACTAGATACAGTGAAAGCAGAATAAACTTTAGAAATGCTACCGGCTACAAGCTTGGCCTGTAAATCTAAACCTTCTGAGTCCAGCAAATAGCTAGTGATATAGTACAGAGCCTTTCCTGGCGTCCTGAACCATGCCAGGTCAATTTGCCTGCTACCCAATGTACAGTTCACTCAAGTATACTCAAGAAATGATCATTAAATCCTTTTTGACCATTTAATGTGTTATCTTGCTATTGAAACAAGATGGGTTGTTTTTTGTTTTCTCAGCTTAATTTAAATGCGTGATATTTGTCTGTAATAGCAAAAGTGAGGTTTTCACGCTATAACCTTTTCAACCAGCAACTTTTGACATGAAACTTAAAACGTGAAAGTGATGTGCCACAGTAAGCTTGCCTAAATACATTTACTGTACAATCCATTTCAGGTATAAAACATTACATCTAAAAACGGGCTTCATGTCACTGAGACCACCCATACGCTCGATGAAAGAACGTTCTGACCCCCAATAAAAATGTATTGACACAAATCGCAAAACACAGCGTTTGCATTTATACCACTCGACTAGCACGGCTATCCTCAACAACGTGTGTATGTATAGAATAAATGATGGGAACTAAAACAGTCAGAAACTTCCTTGCATTTAAAACATGCTGTGATATGAAACATACTGGAGCAAACATGTAGTACATCTTGTGTCCCATCTTTTAATAAAGCAGGCACTGTTGTCTGTGCTCCAAGGACTATTTATCCATACACACTATCTGAATCTGAGTGCTGGACCAATATGTGTATGTATATAATCTCCATTACCCAATAATAATACTTTTTAAATACACTTGTAATACACAGGCTACAATAAAACGCTACGTATGATTGAAAAAGATGTCATGCATGTCCAGCTAATTGTCCTGATTTCCATATTTTAGAACTAAGCTGTGTGGCAGAAAGCTGGCCCGGGGAGTTTAATTAAATCCTTGCTACAAGTATATTTACTTATCATTGAAACACAAGGCAGAACTGCATTTGAAAACTGAAGAACCGATACTTATGTTCATACGTTTAAATGGAAAGTAAAAATTATAATGAAGTAACACTTCGATAAGCACATCAGGTCTACGCATTCCCATCATATGGATACTAGACATGCAGTGTCCATCATTAAACAGGTCACAGCTATTGGATCCAATGCAAGGATATCAAGTGACCATTGGGGGGAAAAAAGTAGAAAATATCACAAAACCGGCCAACAAAAAGAAATGCAACTGAAAACGTGTATCCTTCCAGATGACTTTATATCACTTGAACTGTCCACCACCATAGCCATTCAATGTAGACTACGCTCATCTAGTTTGGTTCACACCTCAGATTCGTATCCTGAGCTAAAAGAGTAGCTATGGTTATAGACATTCTAGAATAATAATCTAAATCTTCAATAAGAGCCATTACATGAGATCAATATTGCTGCATTAGCTATCTCTGCTCGGGTATCTTATTTATGCATATGTACAGATGTCTACACGTATATATACCAGGGAATACAGAGATGAGGAGTGTGTCCTTCCCTTTGTAGAGCGACGTTTTTGCTGCTGGGCGAGCTAATAATGCTGTGTGTGGCTTTGTGCAGGTGCTCAATATCTCTAAGCTCAGCACATGTATTACGTCTAGACAAACATCACCTTACTTTACCTCTACTGGTACGTAGACACCATATTAATTATCCAAATATTTTCTCCTGTTCAAAATAAAAGTGTGAATATCAGACAGCACACGCAGTGCAGACGTAGAGGAGCTGACAAGAGACAAGTAACAATGTCACATTACACAATGACACGTTATAGATTGAAGGTCGACATGGAAATTTCCTCCACTGACTGGTTGATCTGGAAAAGTAATAACAGTGGTAACCTACAGGGAAGTAAGCTTACTTCTTTAATTAAAAAAAGTGATCAATATACACTTTTATTTAAAGCCTTTTTTCCAAGGAAAGGTGGTGTTCTTTCTTGCAGACAGCATCAGGCAAGCACCAAGCTGCCTGCAGGCAACACAGAGAGTGAGGAAACAAAGCTTGCAAAACAATGCTAGCAAACTATATAGGTAGCAGACCTGCTCAAAAAACCCATTGTGCTGGAGTAGTTTGCCCTGGAGGGAAAACCAGATGGAGCGACACTCTATTAACTCATTTACTAGCTGCAAACTCAAAATTATTATTATTTTTTTGTTTTATATAGCACCATCATATTCCGTAGCACTGCACAATGGGCAAAATGTACGACAGAACATCCATACAACACGTCTAAAATCCGTCTTCTAATGAGGGGGCACATAAAGTGTTGGGGGCTCTAAGCAGTTGCTTACAACTGCTCTTACTGTATTGTGATCTCTGCAAATAGGTAACAAATCAACAGATTTGACAGCACAGAACAGCCAGCTATTTACATAAAGGAATTCTGGTGGAGGTGGTAAAACTGGAATCAGCTTGAACGTTCCACTGGTTGCTATGGTGATTGCTCAAGTCTTACCAGTGTCCATAAGAATTGCCCTTTATCTCCTCACTGATCATGACAGCTGCCACTCTAGTCAGCTTGGCTTTTAACACAGTGCCGTCCAAAGGTTTAATAGGCTGGGCACTATAGTTTTATATGGACATATAAAGTCACTGGGAGTAGCTACACAAATACTGACAACTTACAAAGTGGTCTTATTGCCATAGCAACCAATAAAATGTTCCTGCTGATTGGATCAACCCAGATGATGTAACGAATCTGGACTAGGGTGCCAGCTCACGGAAGTGGAATGGGCCAAGCAGCTTTGCATTGTGTTTTACAAAGAAACACACTGCAGGGAACAAGCAGGCTGGAAAAATGTCAGCGTTTAGGAAAAAGATACAGATGTATCAAAAATTCTGATGACTTTACCGTTAAGCCAATCCTTGATGAGATCCTACCAAACCAGATGCATGTGCATTATTATATAAAACAATAAAACTGGTCAGTTCTATAGAACCCCCTGCGCCCCTTTATGCACAGTATCTTTTACAACGCTATACATGTCTATGACTAATTTCAGTCCCTGTTGTCAGGACAGTCTGAGAAGCATCATGCCATGCCGGAAGACTAAGAAAAATGTCATCCCTTATGTGTACTGAGTGAATGACAGCCCTATCTTATCCTATAGCGTTATCCTATTCCTCGCACTACAGCGTTTTATCAGAGCCTTCCTTTGAACTCGCTACAGTGCTTTCTGGACTGTGTGCATTTGCTCAAGTTTTAACACGTGAAGCCATAATGTCTATGTCTTGCAGTTTCAGGCTCAGCCAATTCTCCTGGTTTATTTTAAAAATTTGGACTGGATGACCATCTCAATCACCATTATTTCGTAGATTCTTCATTTTTCTTGCAAGGCTGGGTAATATGTTTACTTTACCATAGTTATCACTCTGAACCTAAATCCTGGATATTTCTGGTAATTGCGGTCATAGTTACATAATTGGAAAAAAAGTCCATCAAGTTCAGCCATCCCAAACATCTGTTGATCCAGAAAAAGGTAAATAAAATATCAGCATCTTAACCAATATTGTCCAAAGGTAAAGCATGCGTGCCTATGTTTGCTATAAAGGCATCCAACCTTTATTTAAAATTATTAATTGAATCTGGCCAAACCAATTCACTTGGAAATTGGCACACCCGTTAACTTTTTTTTTTTTTATAAACTTTATATAATCCACTGAATACGCTTAAAGCGCCTAATAAAATAATAATAGTTTTTTTTCTTTGATGCAAAACATATTACAAGAATGTTACTTCATACTCAATACCATAGCATTTCTAAAATATACAAAACACAAACATGTCACAGAGGTGATGATAACAAATTGGTGGGGGGATGGTAGGAGAAGTAATTATACTAAAATATATGCACATATGTTCAAAGCCTTTGTGAACCTTTAGAGAAAATGTGTTTATAAGTGGTGACAGGGAAATTCCAGCCTACACCCTCGAGAATATCACTTACAGTAACCTATCCTGCTTTTGTAAGAGATGCCTTTCTAAGATTCTTAGGAGCAGGGCACACAAGTTGTTTTCTTAGTGATACTGACTGAGAAGGTCAGCAGAATGTATAACCAAATATATAACGTCAAGAAGAATCAAATCTAGACCGATTGCTCACTATAATTTAGCTCAATTTTCATTTTTAGCTCAACTGTTTTATTTATTTAATTCTGAGGACATGAAGGATATGAAAACGGTATTGTTGGTAAAAGTATTGAAACCTAACACCAAACCACTATATGTTGTCTGTCGGAGGGACAGTGACAGCTATGTGTATGTTTAAGAGACTGAAGGATTATTAACAAATTTAAATGCATGCACGTTATTATTTTCGGTTTAAGGCAGATGCATAGGTAAATGTAACTCTGTTTCTTAATAAATACTGCAGTCCAAATGACTAGATACATTAACACCTTTGTGACAATGGCTGGTTTAGCATTTCTTCTGTGTTTGTTTAGCTGTAACTGTTTTCTCTCATTTACTGTACTCACACAAATCATATATTGTTTTTCAGGACAATAAGGACTTTGTTTAGATACTATATCATCTAATTTACTATGAAATACAGTATAAAACGGGGAAAAATCTTTTACTCCTCTACAAAAGCTAATCTGCTAAATAGATTATATTTGTCCCGAGATTAGAAATAAACAATGTTTTATGTTTTGTTTTTGGCAAATTATAGGGCAATAAGTAAATTAAGTAGTGTACTGATTTTTCAAGTCTGGTTATTCTACTCACATGTCCTATTTGAGACATATTAGAAACCGGCTAATTCAATGTATCCCCATCAAGCAATATATCTTTTTAAAACTAAACACCCCAGGGTATTTCAAATAGTGGTATTTAAACACTTTCCATGCACTGGTTCTACCACCAGCTTTTGTCAACCTATATATATATGATATATGATATGCAATATGACAACCTCCACCCACAAACCACCACTGCATGGTTTATTACTTAGAAAAGGACATTAGTGAGAAAAAACGAATCCATCCTATACTGCATTCTAACTTCTATGATCCTCAGTAAGATTTTAGCTAGCTGAAATTCATAGCAGTGGTACAACAAAAACTGAAGATCAAGTATTTGTCTGCCTCTAGTTCAATAAGACATGATACCCTTGTAAAACATTTATATATGTCTTATTAATAACATTTGTTTTTTTCAGATCACCTACTCCTTGAATCGCTTGATGTTTATGGATGACTCCAGCCCTATTTCCATGTAAAATGCATATTGAAGTCTATTTTGCATATTGAGTTGTTTCACTAAGTGCAAATCCATGTAGGCATTCTTTAGTTATTGGAGCTTTCTTGTCTTGTTAAACTTCCCAGCTAGCTGCTTCTTCTGAAAGTGGGGGGGGGGCATATTGTGGTGGGGGTTGCATTAAAAACAATGTGAGTAGCAGCACCCACTCATTGAGATCACTGAAACATGTGCTTCAGTGACCTCACTGAGCATGTGCAAGATGCTTACATGCTAATGCTTCTGAGAGCCTGTGAGAGAAGGAGGAGAATGAACGTCTCATTTTCCAACTCTAACTAAAACATGCATAATCCACTTTGCATGCAGTTGTGCATTAGAAACTGCTCAGACATTTGCTAAATGGAGTCCAACATCCGCTAAAAAACTAAGATACTATTTTGGGGGCTTGACTGTCCCTTTAAACAGACCTAATCTATTTTTACTACAAATACAAATACACCATGGATCATTGAAACAGGTTAATATCCCATCTGTCACCAAATTGTTCATTTGTATCAACTGTAAAGAGCAATGTTAGGAGTACACAGAGAAGGGAATTAACGACTATTAATATTACTATTCTGCTTTCCTTGGCCCTGAGAGGTGCCACTCAAATGCCATGACCTTTGGCAGTAGCCGAGTCTCACCACTGTTAAGGACATAAACATTTCTATAAATGATCACGTATGTGTGTAAATTATACCAATGAAAATATAAATGGTTCTGGACTGACCAATCCTAGTGCAACTACATTTTATTTTCATCATCGTTCCAATTGTTACAAATTATAATAGCTTCTCAAATCTGCTCCAAATGTAAACAATGAAAGGTATCTTGGGTGCAAAATGGTGCTTCCACGTCTTGCCCAAGTAGAGCACTTCCTGGTTCAAGCAAAACAAGTAAAACCCACCACTCACAACGGTAGACAGAGAACCAAACCTAAATACCAAAAATGAAGCTGTAATGGCAAATATCTGTAGCCAAACCTCAAGCACATATAGAATTATACTGTGTGACTGAAGCTATGAGTCCTTTTGTATTCATATATGGAGCTCCTAAAGACATGAACTTCGGTAGTATCATGGATATCACTCAGGCAGGGCTGAAACATTCAGACTAACCCAAATTAAACCAAGTATCCCATACATGGGATAGGCATAAGGCTATCCTATAGATAAGATATGGACAGAGAATAGATAGGTCAAGTAGTCATTATATGCTGACAAATCAAAACTCCGCTGTGTGCAGTCATATTATGGAGCTAATAAGTGTTGGTTTTGCATATAAATAAGCCAGTGATATGATAACAAACACAGTGCACATGTTTTTGTAATTACAAAGCTAATTAGTAACAGATGTCATTAGGGTCATAATCAAAGGAGTCACGTGGGCACTAATTAGCCTTTAGGGGACCCTAGAACATGGACTCCCTGGTCTTTATGTACAGTGAAGGTTCCTTATGTATAGTGAAGTCAGTGAATTGAAAGTGCAACTCAACTATAAACTCTCACTTTAGTGAATTAATGATGCACCTGTCACTAGGGTTGAATACGTGAATGCAGATATATAAAATGATTGTACAGTGGAAATGATTGTACAGTGGACCTATAAGGATCAGGTACTTGCGAAAATAAAGCAATGTAGTTTGCTCTGCTCGATGGTTATGTGCCACTTTTTTGTAACGGTCGTGCATTCTGTTGTTTTGGAAAAATGCTGGCCGGCCAGAGCTGTTTATCCAGAGCATTATTGTAGCTCTAAATTGCTGAAGTAAACACTCCGTGCAGGTAATGTGGGACTTTTCTAATATTTCTACTGAGATGAGACCAGCAATTTACTGTTCCAAAAGTAGGTCACTGAAGATGTACAGATACTTGTTAAACTGCGAGCAGGGGGAGGGTAATGTTAGCAACGCGACTAAATATATCCAGCACCAGTCTGTGAACGCTACAAGCTATACGGCTGTTAGGATGCCATTCATCAAGTGGTTTAAGATGAGCTTTGAAACTTCATCAACAGAACAGGTAGAGTTTGTCTTTTACGTAGCGAACATAAAAAAATATCTATACTCCAGAATGTAAAGTGCAGAGTCTGACACTTAGAAGGTGTAGGATGAGTCTGTCACTCGAGCAGATTTGATTTAGAGTTGTGTGTGCATATGTGCAAATATCAACAGAGTTCTGTTCAGCTCTCACTGTGATAATGCAATAGGGCTTTCTGTCAGTGGTACAATATTACGTGCCAAGCAGCTAAACCATAGGCGGGACAGTCAGATCAAAGGCTGTAATTAGTTTCAAATAATAAAGCATCTCTGGTGCAAACCCCAAAAAGGTATGGAGCCCACGTGTACACGTGACAGGAGGATTGAGGAAACTGTTGGAACAGGGTGAGGTTACAGTCAGACACAATGCATAAATCTGTGAAATCAAAGGGATAGCGAGTTTACATCCAGCATCTGTAACAGTGAATTCATCCCAACTTTGCCTTGGTTCTTTATATCCTTGGGACATTAATGAGCAAGGCTCTCGCAAGTTGTGGTGAAAGGGTTGTTCATCAGTCACAGTTTACCTCTGGAGACAGTCAGCAGGGTAATAGACACCCCTCTTAAGACTGGCCCTGTCTTGGTGCTGCGGCACCCCCACTAAAATTAAGGAGCCCAAGATGGCTGCATGACATCATACCTATATGCAAATCTTTCTGCCAAAAAGTATTAATTACGATACTAGAGCCATAATTTATTTTTTAAAATAAATACCTGCAAAAATACCTGAAATATAGAAATACCTGCTGATGTTATGTAGCCAAGTCCAACCAGTATTACGGCTGTGTGACAATCTTAAATCATGAACTTCAATCACTACTAGCCTTTTATTTTGGCAACCATACACGGTTTCCATTCCTACAGTGAGTATGATTTTTCCTTAATAAATAAAGCCATTGGCTATGGAGTCACTGTACAACTATGATGACTGACTAAGGCAGCACTAAAACCAAACATGTTTTCCAAGCAAATATACAAAATAAACAAAAGTTCACAAAAGGTCTCCGTGCTCAGCTAAGTTTGTAAACCCAGATCTCATTTGGGAATTGCAGAGATTGCAAAAGTGTATTCGGAGCATATTCAACTACAAATGATGGGAAAACAATAATGGAGCTTGTTGGTGACATGTACTGTTATGTTTTTACAGTATAACTAATCAATTTTGGTTGAACTAGGCCCTATGTTCCCAGAGGCACAAAACCTCTGGCTTCCGTGGAAGACCTTATAGCATCTGCCACATTTGGGGAAACCAAAATATGTTCACACTGTTGGGGCCAGAGTCAGCATTATCCAATCAATTTCCTATACTGAAGGTCTCTCCATTCTTACAAAGACTGCTTGACCAATCACAAACAATCAGCAACTTCACAATAGTGCAGAAATATAAATAATAGCAGGAAAATCCATGCAGATGCGGAGAGGAATTTGAGATATATATTCATATGGTAGTTTTTTTCTCCCAAGTATAATGTAGTATTTGGGAAATGCAACAGAAGCCATTACTGCCCTTTTCTACACTGCCTTGACAGATGATCCTTATCATAAGGGAGGTGCCACGACTTCACTACAAATAATGTTTCAGAAGAAAAGAACCTTTTTGCTGTGGTTATTTATCTACCTTATACCAGGCCTTTGAGGTATTGTATATCATGAGCATGCATATTCCTTATTTAAAGTCACTGAACTGTCATGTATTGTCTCTTACATGATAAGAAACTGCATGTGATGCAGATAATTCTGAGACAAACACATGTCTGAAGTGTAATTAGGGATTAATCTAGCCTTGGTGCAGTATTAATCTAAATTTTATTAAAGACAGGAGGCGAGTATTTTGCATAACCTTCTTTACTGTTAACCTCCAGCAGCAAAACAGTTAACAGAAAAAACAAGAAAGTAACCAATCAGAACATAGGAACAGTCTATAAAAGCCTTGACATCCTGAAACTCCTCCTCTTTCTTTGCCAGTCATCCGAACCGGAAGAAACGACATCCCAGGCACAACGTAGAACAGGAAACAAACTCCGAAACGCAGGAGTGCAGCCACACCAACAGGTCAGACAACAGGAGGACGGCCTGAAAAAACAAAAGAAACGTGACAGTACCATGCAAACATAAGCCGCCTATAAACATATAGGAAACAACGCGGCAAGAGACAAGCATCAAAGATACACCCCCAAAGACAGGAGCCCACCGGGATACCAGCCAAACGACAAAAAGGGGGGGGAAGCACGGGAGGGAAAATACTCGCCTCCTGTCTTTAATAAAATTTAGATTAATACTGCACCAAGGCTAGATTAATCCCTAATTTTATGGCAAGACAGGAGGCTTCGTATTTTGCAGTTTTAACGCCCCCCAAGCAAAGCCAACGCAGCATGAGCCGGAGGGCGAAAGTAAAAGGTCCGGAAAGTAGATTCCCGAGACCAGTCTGCCGCGGACAAAAGGTCCGACAGAGAGCAGCCCGCCGAAAAAGCAGCAGAAGCCGCTGCACCACGGACCGAATGCGCCCCAAAGGGCCCCTCAATGCCGGCCAAAAGGAGGATCCACCGAATCCACCTAGAAAGCGTGGGGACAGAGACCGGCCGAAAAGGACGCACGTAAGAAATAAAAAGCGGGCCAGAAGAAGACGAACGAAACTGGGCCGAAGCCGCGAGATAAGATTGGAGGCAACGAGCTACACAAAGGAGAGGACGGTCAGGAAAATAAGGGTAAGAAACGGACGAAGCATTAGATTTCGTCCTACGAAATACAGAGACCGAAACTCCCTCAGGAGAAAAGGAAAACGAAGAGACGTCAAAAGCACGAACATCAGAGACCCTCCTGAAAGAAACGAGACACAAAAGAAGAGCGGTCTTAGCAGAGAGCTGACGAAAGGACAAAAAATTGTTGTCCGGCCAAGCCTCCAAGAAATTGAGGACCCGAGAGACATCCCAGAAGGAGCCATAACGAACCCCCGGGGGTCTAGAAAGTCGAATACCACGGAGGAGGCGACAAACAGAGGGATCCCTACCGACGGCTAGTCCTTGAACCGGAACATGAGCCGCCGAAATAGCCGAACGAAACAAATTAATTGTTCGGTAGGAACGCCCAAGGGAAAACAGGTGGGCCAAAAAATTGAGGACCGCCGTTAAAGGTGCCGTAAGGGGATCAAGGTGTTGAGCCAGACACCAGCGACTCCAGGAGCCCCAAGCCTGGAGATAAGACCTTCTGGTGCCAGGAGCCCAGGATCCCCAGAGCAAGTCTCGAGCCGACTCCGATAATCCAGGCACATGCCAGGATCCCCGGAAACCGACCAAGCCACCAGAATCAAACGACCCTGGAGGATAAGAGGGTGAGGATTCCCTTCCGGATCTAGAAGGAGGTCCCACGAAGAGGGAAGGATCAGAGGATCCGCGAACGACAACTCCAGAAGCAGTGGGAACCACGGCTGAGTCCTCCACAGAGGGGCTATCAGGATGATCGACACACCCTGCCGGCAAACGGAGTGGAGAGTCCGGAGGATCATGTTGAAGGGGGGAAACGCGTAAGCTCCCCGGAGCGGCCACGGTTGCAGGAAGGCGTCCACCGCCACAGAGAGAGGGTCCGGCAGCCAACTGAAGAACGCGTCGGTCTGGCGATTCGCCCTGGACGCGAACAGATCCAGATGGAGAGGACCTCGACAAAGGTGGAGGGAGTGAAACACGCCCGGGAGGAGACGCCAATCGCTGACGTCCCTCCAATGCCGGGAGAACCAGTCTGCCACTAGATTTTCCTTCCCGGGCAGATACTCCGCCCGGATAGACAAATGGTTGTCCAGGCAAAACTGATAAAGCTCCTTGGTGAGCTCCGTCAGAAGCCTGGATCTGGAGCCCCCCAACCTGTTGATGTAGCGCACGGCGGAGACATTGTCCATGCGCAAAACGAGGGAACAATGAGTTACCCCTTTCAAGAAACTGCGAATCGCGAAGGAGCCAGCAATGAGCTCCAGGCAGTTGATATGGAGATCGCGTTCCGACGAGGTCCATAGACCCCCGGTAGCTGCGTCCCCGCAAACTGCTCCCCAACCAGAAAGACTGGCGTCGGACTCTAGGACAAAATCCGGGCTGGACCCGAAAATGGCACGGCCGTTCCACGCGTCCATGTGAACTAACCACCAGTGGAGTTCTAACCGGGCCTCGTCCGTCAAAGGAACCATGGAGTCGTAGGAGGCCGACTCGCGAAGGTGTCGCGTCTTGAGACGCTGAAGGGCCCTGTAGTGGAGCGGACCTGGGAAGATGGCCTGAATAGATGCAGACAGCAGGCCTATGACTCTGGCGAGATTCCTGAGAGAGACCAAGCCACCTCGAAGGAGCTTGCGGATCTCTTTCTTGATAACCAAGACCTTGTCGCGGGGCAACCGGAGGACCGAAGCCACCGAGTCCACCGAGAACCCGAGGAACTGGATGGTTTGAGTCGGGACCAAGACCGACTTGGCCTCGTTGATCACGAAGCCCAAATCCTGAAGGAGATTGACCGTGAGGCAAGTGTCGCGACGAAGCGACTCGACATCCTGGGCCATGAGGAGGATGTCGTCCAGGTAAATGATAGATCTGATGCCTCGCGCCCGGAGGAACTCCATAACCGGCTTTAGGAGCTTGGTGAAGCACCACGGAGCCGAGCTGAGGCCAAACGGAAGGCAAGTGAACTGCCAGAGATGGCCCCGCCAGCGGAACTGCAGGAATCTCCGATCGTCGCGATGGACCGGGACAGTGAGGTACGCGTCCTTGAGGTCGAGGCGAGAGAACCAATCGTTCTCTCTGAGGAGGTCGCGAAGGAGATGTATTCCCTCCATTTTGAAATGCCGGTACACCACAAACCGATTGAGGGCCCGGAGGTTGATGACCGGGCGAAATTCTCCGGACTTTTTGCGAACCAAAAAGATGTTGCTGAGAAAGCAAGGAGGGGAGAACGCCCGCTCTATGGCGCCTTTCTCGAGGAGGGAAGAGAGCTCGGAGTGGACGAGAGACGTCGCGTCGCGGGAAAGCCGGAGAAGAGGAGGGGGAAAACGCTGACGAGGAGGGGAAGTAAACTCTAGCCGGAAACCCTCCACGGTCTGAAGGACCCACGGATCCGACGAGAGGCGCAACCACACATGGGAAAAATGGGCGAGACGACCCGCGACCGGAATATGGGGAAGAACCGAAAACAGTCTTACCTGAGGCCGATCTTCCGCGAGTTGAGGAGTATCCTCTGCCCCTGGTGCCACCTCTGGAGAACGGGAGCCGGAACTGGGACCGATACGAGGTGGAGGCGTCTGGAAATCGGGGTCTAGCGGCAAACGAAGCCGATCTGCTGGCGGCACGACCCCGCTGCCGGCCAGCCCGGGAGGAAAAACGACTTCCAGTCCTGAAGACGCGTCTCATGTTCGTCTGGGCCTTGGTGAGAGAGGTGAATAGGTTCACATGTTGACTAAGGTCCTTAATGAATTTTTCTCCGAAGAGCAGACCCTTGGCGTCGGCACCCAGCTCCTTAGGGGCCAGTTCCGCCAGCTTGGCGTCAAGTTTGAACAAAGCCGCCTTACGACGCTCCGATGAGATGGCGCAATTGGCATTGCCAAGAAGGCACAGCGCTCTCTGGGTCCAATCACGGACCAGCTGGGGATCCAAAGGCGAGCCGTCTGTAATTGCCTCGTCCGCCATCTGAAACACCTGAGTCAGGGGCCCGGCGACATCCAAAAGTTTATCTTGCGCCGAGCGCAAGCCTAGTTCAATGCCCTTACGAGGGTCCTTACCATTTTTGGTGAGGAAAGTAACAAAAGTCTGGTCAAACTCCGGGGTATGGAGGACCTTATCCCGGACGGTGGGCCGAGGGCACTCGGATCGCAGACGTTGACGGACCTCCTTGTCCAGGGGCCGACGGATCCAAAACCTCAGAAATTCTGCTATATGGGCCGAAGGTGTCCACTCGGAGGAGCGAGGGTGACGTAGGGTTCTGGGGTCAAACAATGGAGCTCCCAGATCGTCGGTCACTTCAAAGGGTTGGTCCGGAGCGTTAGACGGATAGGATGGTAACTTGGGGGGTTCGGGGTAGAAATCCTGAGCCCGGGCAGGGGAGGCACCACCGGAAGAGCCCGCGCAGTATTCATCCAGGATCTCATAGTCGGTGAGGTCCTCAGTAGGGGCAACCATGGGGAGGACCGAACTGCGCACTTTCTTAAGCGGGGCTTTGCCCTTTCCCGAAGTTGAGGGTGCATCATCACAGGTGCGCTTATGCGAGGTTGAAGTGCCCGCAGGTGAAGCCGAACCGCCCGCGTCAGAGTCCTCAACTCTATCAGGGGAGACGAGAGGCTGAGCCGTACGAGATGATTGAAGCTCCTCTAGAGCGGCGGGCAGCGACGCAGCTAGGGCGGAGCGGAGCCATGCCTGGACGGCCGCAGGAAGCAAATTCAGAGATTCGTCTGCCATTTCACTCCCAATGTGTCTATAAAAGAACACAGAAATCGTTGAGTAACAGGCCAAAGCCTAATATTGGGCGAAAAAACGGGGAGCACCCGTATAAGCGTAAGCAAGGGAGGAGGGGGTCACCCCTATGACACGGGTCGTGTACCCGGTAGCTTGTCTCCAGGCAGGAAAATATGTGTATGGCGGCAGCAGGGGGGTTCACCCCAAATGGCACGCGGTAGGGGGTTTACCCACAGGAGTAAGTGGCAGGGGTTCAGCCTGGCCAGAGGGGTCACCCACAACTCAATCCAGTAATGCAGATATCCAACTATAAATATATCAATGCAGGCAGTGTAACACATAGACAACTGCAATAGAAACACCTAGGGAAAAAACCTAAAGCGATAACCAGACTGCAGAAGTAAAAGGAAACAAAAATAACCTAAGGGAAATAAACGGGGTAAGGCCGCAGAGCAGACCAGGCCCCAATGACGCAGAAAGGGAAAGCACGGCGCGGTGAGGGCCAAAGGCCCGCCACCCGGCCTAAAACGGCCCGGGGAAGCCTACTCGAGCGCACACCGCGCCGCGATACAAACAAAACACGAATCTGCCTCGCGGTCTAGAAAGACCGCCGCAGAAACAAAACGACACCCGCGCGGTAACGAATCCACCGCGCGGGAAGAAAAACAAGACACCAGACACGCGCGGGAGGGGAGAAAAAACCCCCAACCCGCGGGAAGAAAAAACAGCCACGCGAGAACAAAACCTAGCCGTGCGGCGGAAAGATTACCTCACCGCCGCGCGGGAAGAAAAAACCGCCGCTAGAGCGGACCAAACCGCCGTGCGGTAGGATAAACTGCCACACGGGAAAAGAAGAAGACCGCACCGGAGACCAGCCGAAAGGAAATACGGAAAGCGGGAAAAGAGACCCCAGAGGGCCGAAATAAAAGGAAAAAGACTCACAAGGAGGACCGCGTGGACAGAGGCAACAGACAAGAAACACAGTGAACTAAACAAGTAAAAAAGGGACAAGTAGAATGGCAATAAAATAGCAATAAAAATAATAGGAATATATATATATACATATATAAAACGATATCACAGATAGATATGAGGTAAAAATAGATATATAATGGAATGTTCTCACCTGGAGGTTAAGCAGCAAAGAAAGAGGAGGAGTTTCAGGATGTCAAGGCTTTTATAGACTGTTCCTATGTTCTGATTGGTTACTTTCTTGTTTTTTCTGTTAACTGTTTTGCTGCTGGAGGTTAACAGTAAAGAAGGTTATGCAAAATACGAAGCCTCCTGTCTTGCCATAAAATTGAAACTTATGCTGCCAAGGGAAAAATACCTGCAAATAAACCCTAAAATTCAAGGTGGATAACTTGAGATGTTTGCTTAGTGTCAAGACTAAGTTTTAGTATCTACTTGTGTCAGCTCTGGAAATTCAAGCAGATCCAACGGTGATGATTACAGAGTTAAATCCTGTTTTATACGGGGTACTTTGAAGTCTGGAGTTGAGAGTTGAGACACCACCAAACTTCATAGCTACTGTACATAAATAAGGAAGACATTTCCTTCTATAGTTATGTTTACTTACATAGCTTCCATACAGGCCCTAGGTGAGCCAAATGACATTGAAATCTTTACATTATACTAGTTTTTCTTCTATTAATAGGACAGTTTAACATCCAGGATAGCCCCATCAAAGAACAATGCATTTGAAAACACACAGGGTTTAGGGAAAGGGGCAACTCCACATTCTTCTAAGGGACTTCTAAGCCAATGTATGCATTAAAATTGTCCCTTTAAACAGCCTTTTGTCCCCTTTAAAAGGATAGTGCTGACACCCGCCACCAAAGAGAAGACAGCTTGATGACAATGACATAGCATTAAAAGGACCTGAGAACGCATACAGCTGAAAAAGTTACTTGAGGTTCCACAGGATAACATATGTCCTATAAAACTTCCAGATACAACAATTCTTGGTTCTTGCTATGCCAAGAGCTTCCCACACTGAGCTGCTTGTCACTAGCAGGCTTATTTGCATTTTTGGTTTAATAACAAAAAGAGGAAAAAAGTGATTTCTTTAATTTCCCATAAACACATGCAATGCAAAAAATGGCAATTAAAGACTATGAGATGTAAATGATGCAAAGCCTTTATTTTGTGAATGTTGCTACTGGAAGGCAGCTCCTTTTTAGACATCACAAAAAAGAGCCTTGCCGATCATGCTAATAAACTGGGAAGGTATGTTATCTTGACGCAGCACTGAAGGACAGAAGGAACCTGGCAGTTGTTTTATGCTAGATAAACATACTGAGTTTTCATCTTATTGCATTGTGAGAATAGGAATGGCTAATGAAGATATACAAGGAGACATTATTAAATGCATTGCAGAATCAAAAAAAGCAAAAGTGGTCAATGTTTAAACCGCTCTGTGACACACATTGTCATTGCCATTCAAATGAGAACTCTGACAAAATTTCTCATTATTTATATCAGATTAAAAATATGTTTTGCGGTTTTGTTTTTTTGTTTTGTTTTACATATTAGCCATTTGTACGTGTTCTAGGTGTGTTATCTTAGCCCAATCTCCTTAATATACTGCCTGTGGTAAATGATACAATAACTTATTCAATCACCCAGCTTAACACTTTATTGATTAATGAAAGTCTATGAAGGCACAGACTTCATTTGCATTGCCATAAAGAATCAGCTCAGTGTGGTGTTTTGGCAGGGAATGTCAACCACAATATCTCGACTGACAGCAATGGCAGCCTCCTGGTCTTCAGATAAAGGAAGCTTATTGGGAGAAAATGAAATGAAACCAGGTTTTTGACAAAGCTAACCTACATTACTGTACACAGCACTGCGTTTTTCTTTCATTTATACATAGCATTATGCCTATCATGACTATGACATTATAAATCACCCTAAGTGCGTCTGTAAGTCTGTCTGTGGCATGATAAGAATTACATTTTCAATTCCTCTGTCCTAAACACCCTCTCTTGTACAGTAATCAGCTCTCTTATACTTCCTCGTCACGTCTGGATATCACACTAGTCAATTTAGTTATGTGCTTAATGAGGCCCCCATAGACAATCTCTACCCATCAACCCACCCGCCCTTTGCCTATTCCCCAAGAGGTTCCTTTTTTTTTCCTCTTCATTTCTTTTAAGCAGAAATGGTCTTAGGGCCAAGGGGCACATGAAGTGTAAATACAACTCTGGGACGCTAACTAATAAGCATCACTAAAAAAGAACTTATCTATTGAAAGTCCAAAAGGACGCTCTGAATGGTAGCCTATGGTTCAAGGATGAAACGGATACTATTTTGGCTCTGTTGTATTTGTTCTTTGCATCGGATCTTCATGGGAACTTAGGAAGTCAATAAACCAAACCCTTCTATGCAATGTGAGGCGAAGTAATGATATTAAAACAATCACGAGACATCTTGGAAATGTA
The DNA here is from genome assembly GCF_027358695.1 of Spea bombifrons. NCBI lineage: Eukaryota > Metazoa > Chordata > Amphibia > Anura > Pelobatidae > Spea > Spea bombifrons. The sequence continues at coordinate 36,093,295 of NC_071087.1, read as the reverse complement.
TTAAGGAGTATGAGGGAGACAAGAATTGTGCCTATAGCCACAGAGAGAACGCAGCCCCATACATAATTTATTTTATGCAATTTGGTAATTATGTGAAACTGAATATATGGCTATAGTGCTTATTGTTGTCTTAAAATATATGTTATAAACACACATACGAGTGTTTACAATGGATTCCATCTCTGACAGAAAAGCTGTAACGGCTGGCCTTCGAAAATTTAAATTGTTATTCATAGGTTTTGAGAGAGCTAAAATAAGCTCAAATAAGTAGAAGTATTTTTACATACAAACTTCAAAGTTTCTATGGTAACTAAATGCTCTGAAGCACTTTTACAATGCTCATCTAATCTGCCATGATAAACCTGTGTTTTTCAACCTTGTAAATTGTGAGGCCCCAACTCACTCCTTTGTTAATTATATAACGTACCGGCAGCGACAGCATTTATTGCCAAGTAAATGCCGGTAGTGCATTTTCATTTGCATAAATAAGGAAACACTTTTGGAAGCACACTTTGTTTCTATGGATCCCGAATCCACTGGCAATAATAATATATAAATAATATATCTAGCTATACCGCCCCCCCCTATACATATATACAATATAGTGTACAAGTCAAACACAGTATCAGATCGCCTTAAGAATTTGACTTTACATACAGCATTCCATCAAATCTATCATTTTATTATTTATAATATTTAAGAATGTTTTTCGGTTTCTATGGTAACAACCTATTGGTGTATGCTTTTGTGCCACATTATAAGTGTTCCTAGAAAAAAAATGACATATCGACTTGATTAAAGTATGATTTCCGGGAAGGGTTTGGGCATTCACCGGCACTGGGAGTGATGTGTCTAAATGTTACATTTAGTTACAAAAGTGTTAAAATTAGCAGAGTAAGTAGGGCAACACCTTTAAAGAGCGTATCGTCATCAACAGAGGAGACCATTGTTTTGAAGCCAATTGTATCATTGGAAAGGACCTCATTGCCTTGTGGCATTTATTTTTGCCTGCTATGCATGAGGTAGCACCCCTGAGAGGACTAAAAGCAACAGGAAATGTTTATTATGAAGCAAATCGCAGCATATGCAAACAATGCTACATGTGAGATGCATCATTTGGCCCCATCTCTAGAGGTCTTCACTTGCTATGTTCAGACTCTCTGTATCTCGGGAATAATATAAAATAAATAAAAAGTGTACATTAGGAACGCTTAATCGGCTTATTCAGAGCTATACAAATATTTAGCGCAATGTCAAAAACATTAAATGTACGGCAGCATATAAAGTGGTTTATAAGCACAATTTGGGGTACTAAGGCAGCTGCCATCAGATTGTGAACAGTTTACATAAATTGACCATGACACCCCCTCTAAAGAATATTCTATATTAAAAGTGCTCTGTGAGTACTTTAATGTGCATTCTTCAAAAGCAGAGGGGGGCAAGAGTCCTTACCTGAGGTGGAAACTGCAGCCCTGCAGCTGCCCTCCTCCTCTGCGGTCTGAAGATTCTTGGAGGTGGGGAAAGGGGCAAATGAATATAAGAGATTATGCAGAACCCTCCATGCATAAGCGAAAGGGACACCACAAAAGTTTAAAGTGGCTACACAGCTATCACATGCATTAAAGTGTATATTATATGTGTCGAGTTGCAGCATTTGGTTTTGCCTTGTTTTGATATACATTAATTGCGAAAGACGGCATGTCGACTATTTTGGTTTACAAACCACCAGCGATAACCTCTCCCTTTAGTCAAGCATATATTTCACTATGACATAGCAAGCATTGTTTCTGTGGTAACAAACTATGCAATAATGTGGTAAAAACATCTCTTTTTTTTTTTTTTTTTTTTTTTTTAAACAGAGTTCTATGGAACGCAAGCAATGGGTTTTAAGTTCTGGGAAACCAGCATCAAACTCATAGCAGCAGGTAGCGGAGATTCATCTTATACATAACCATACATATTTGTGCCACGATATTTTAATAAGCCCAACTGGACATCAGAATTTCAATGAAACCAAACAAAAGAGAAAAACCGATGTATCCCTTCTGTTTAGTTAATGGATATTTTTCGGGTTGAGACTATATATGAGCATGGGGAAACTTGCAAAATGTATATCACCCGATTGGAATGTACGGATTGCTTGTGCAGATGGGACCTGACAAGATAAATAAAATAATGTGTGCTACAGCTGTAAACGGATATATTTCATACAAAACTCATACATTAACATAGAAAATGAGAGGCGATAGAAAACATCAACATGAATGCTTTTAATGGGCAGTGAGGTTGATCCTTCCTTCATCTATACGTTAGCGTTAAAGGGATCTCATTTGTCCAGCAGATTAAAAATATATATACTATTTCAAAAGGACTGCGTAAATCTATAAGGAATTGTGACTCATAACATTATATATATATATATATATATATATATATATATATATATAGTATTTTTTTTATTTTAGGCTGCGTCAGAAGCTGGCAGCGTTCACAGAGAAGCTACTTAAGCTCTGGAGATAATGCAGAAGGCACCGCGTAATATCGCACATTGCCTAAAACAGAAATGGGATTTCACTGGGGCTTAAACCGGTTCTCCTGCTTCAAAAGCCAATGCAATAACCACAGAGCCACTCCTTCTTTAATAAGCCAAAATGCATTTCTAAATAAAGGTCATGGGACAAGTCCTCTTTATCGGCTACCCTGGTTGTCATAGAACAACCGGGGTAGCTCATAGAGGGCTTGTCCCATGACCACTTTGGCCGCTCTAGATAAAATCTTTCAGGACTAGATCAAATAAAATGAGGGGTTTTATTCGGCTCAAATGCAACTTAATGGAAGGAACACCATTGCACAGAAAGGAGTGGTCTGGTCAGCAGGACACCAGGTTTGCCCTTTATAAAGAATTGGAGACCACTCTTCACGTCCATAATGTAAGCACATCTAAGAGGTACAGGTGGTCCAGGGAGACATCAGACTGGCACCTGTCAGTCAAGAAAGAATTATCTCCTTCGTTATGCTGATATCATTTTAATGAAGTATTTTTTTTTCTATATCAGCAAAAAGGGCTTTCTAAAATGTTGAATGTATTTGCCTTGTATCTTCTTTTCAGCATCAATCACTGTGTAACCTTTGGCACAAAAAGAAACTCATCCTGACTGGTTATTATTTAATAATAAGATGCATGTTCTGAGGCTCGGGGATTGCGTAGGGCGTGCTGATGCACTTGGCAAGTTGTGTACTAAAGAAATGACTCACTTCCATGGGCATCCACGTAAATTGTTCTGGGAGGGGTGGCAAAGCCAAGAACTGTAACCTTTTCTGTTTCTTCACCTTCGTGACCTTTTATAAAGGGATTCCACAATCTACAGGAGGGAATTTTATTTTAAAGCAGGAGTGTTAGAACAAGGTCATAGGCTAAACCTAGAGGGTCAGAGGTTGAGATGTAAGGAAGTATTACTTTACTGAGAAGGTGGTAGATAAATGCAACAGCCTCCCATCAGAAGTGGTGGAGGCTAATGCCGTAAGGAACTGTAGACACGCATGAGACAGCTATACTGACACTGATCACATATGATGAAGTGTACTGAAAAACTGCCACTGCCATGTCAAATGAAAGAAATAAACAAGACAGAATGCAGAAAATTACACTACTCCTACTCTCACAGTCTGGAGCCACCAGTCGTACTTAGAAATTCTATTTCTAGAAAACGCCACATGAACAACGACAATCTCAATGTAAAACTTGGTGGGGAACAGTAATCATTTTGGCTAAAACTGCTGTTAATTCACTTTTGGGCCAAGAGGTAGAGAAAAAAATGACAGGTCATTTGTTTTTAAGTGCTGCACATATAGAACCAAAATAATATATATATATATATATATAACAATTTGGCAAATAGAGAAGAAATAGGGTTACTATATTGAGAACAAATTCTAAAGAACGATGTGGCTATAATGCTGGTAGATGTAATGATTCCCCCCCCCTTACCAAATATTATAAAGCTTTGCTGTTTGAGTAATAAGATATAAACCAGAAAAGTAAATCTTCTACTACAGATACCGGAGCTGACCACTTTCCCCCAACCAATGTTCAACCTAAAATTGTAAGGAATAATCATGTTGTGAAAAGACGCCTTCTGTCTGATTTACAATGATGTGGTCTTTGCAATAGATAAATATTGGTTATTAGAATCTATAGACACGATTACATAAGCTAAATACACTGAACTGTATAATGCACCATTTAGGTTAATGTCAGGACAGCTTAAATCAAGCACAATATCAGAATAGACAACAATCACTCCATGGTAATCCGTATGAACAAAAAGAAAAATGGATTCATCTTAGCTTTGCAAAAAAGTACCTTGAGTAATATTATAAACTTTTGCTTGGGATCCTGGTTCCCGAAGACACGTGCATAAACACATAAATAATTTGAAGAAATCCTGCTTTAAACATCATCCTAACAGAGTCTGGAATATAATTTTGCAGCATTGCTAACCCTTAAGCGGGGAAAGTGGACTAAGAGACCGTGGTGCTTATGGGTAAATACTTATCTGCGTACTAAAAGTAGTAAATGTTTGAGAGGTTGACCAGAAACCTAATACATCTCCAGGTCTTTCTTGTGAATGTCACACTCACATATTTCTTTTCTAGTTCCAGCCACATTATACAGTATAGATGACTTTGAAGACGTTACTTACAGGTTCCAAGGGTTTAATGCATTTCTAAGTGTCTGGTTTTTGGCACGGACGCAGTTTTTGGGGACATAAGTAAAATCTCGCAGCGTGAACGTACAGAGGGACGGAAACTTTTATGTGGACTCCAGATGCTCTGCTTGAAACCCAGACAAAACAGAGCTGCAAGCCTCTCAGGGAGAAAAAGTAGGTCAGAGATGCTTCCAGAATCACAGCCGAGAAACATAAAATATCAATGCTTACTGTGGGGGTGCATCAATCCGGATCATAGTCATTTGAGTGGCCTTAATATGTAAGCAAAAATGCAACGTTTATTAAAAATTGCACGTTCTCTACCCAATCATACAATAATACCCAATAGTTGGCTAATAGTCTGTTTCAGTTTATGCAATTTAAAATGAGGTTCTAGATAAAAAATGACACAAGTTTTAATGTCCCTTTAAACACCATTACATGCATAATTGGACCCCCTTAGGCTTCAACCAGGGGTTCTGCAGTGGTGTGGCTTCGGGCAGGATATATAGGGGGCAGTAGCCCCTCTGCCCCACAAGCAGGGATGTATCATCCTGTTGGGTAACCAGGATCCCCGGGGCATTTGGCTCGTGTACGCACGGGGGGGGGGGGGATTTGCGAATAGCCAACAAATAGTAGCCACAGCGGTAACTGGAGGGGGGCTGGGGTAGTGCCATGGGTCAAGCCTAGGGCAGTTCTCAGCTCAATGACACCAGCATAAAGCATCATACATTTTCAAATGCAAAAATGTACTATAGATGTCTAGATAGCAGGGCTACCTGGATTTACCAGAATAATACAGCACCATTCACAGCCGGGATGCTAAATGTTTCAAAAGAAGTTTTTCCACATTAGCCCCTACCATGTGGCGAAATGACAAAATGCCACATGAATTTTAACAGCATGATAAATAAGATGTACAGTGCAAAATTATTCATACGTGTTATTACAGAATTCTGTTTTATTATAATTGGAGAAACATCTAATTAGCTTTGATTCAGATAGTCTAATAGCCTAACAATTAGAGTCTCTGCTGTAAATTGTTTACAAGGTCATTAAACCAGATTTCTGATTTAATTCTTCTTAATCTAATATTGAAATGAGGTTAGCTTCCCTCACCGTGCACGATTAGCAGAGCTTCAATGAAACTTCTCTTTAAAAAAATATTTACATTTATTGATCCATACAATAGTTTATTCAGAATATGTTTGGGAATATGTTTGCACATTGTCATCTAATCATTAAGTCTTCCTGCGTGCGGTCACTAAGTCATTATGAAGGAAAGAAGAAGAAAAAATGTTAAATGTACCGTATATTTATATTGTTAGTATTTACAATATAAAAGGCAAATTTGGGTCTTTGATGTTTTTAGTTCTGTTCATTTAAAATTTCCATTTTATGTCTGTCCTAAGAAGCTCCCCTAATATAGCTAAATACACACTTAACCAATAAGTGCATATATATGAGGACACCATGATATAGGGTGATGAGATAAGGTAACACTGCTTTTTGGCTTTTCATAATACCCCCCATAGTAAAGGGCAGGTAAAAAGGTTTGAACTTTTTGTTTAGCTTTCATTTAAAGGTTGGTCACTGTGGGATGCTAAAGTAACCAAATTGCTCCATACAAAAATCTGTTATATTCTATTGATTATCGCAAAGTCAGATAAAATTTGGAAGAAAAAAAATAATTTGCTGAAATAATAAAAATTAGTAGAAATACAACCAAAAAAGGTTTTTGTTTGTTTTTTTTTAATGAAAAATACATGAAATTGTATGTGTAATCTGTCTTTTACATTGAGTAATGTTCCACATGTTAATGTACTCCATCTTTACAGTTAAACAGGTAAATATTTTTCTATTTTCCGTGACAAATGTCCTTTTGATGGTCTGCATGCACCTTTGTATAGCTGCCTGGCAACCCGGTGTCAAGTGTGTGCAGAAGTAAACGGAGAAGGTTTCACATGCTTCTCCGCCTGCTCCATAACCATTATGTAACGGCGTTCTCACAGCGGAGTTACGCTTTTAATAGACTCCAGGCCTTGGGTTAATATTTAACGGTCTATCTGTGTCTTTGAGATGGTATTCATTTTCCTACTTAAGACTATGGAATCATATTTAATTATATAAGAATTATTGATCGACCCCAGGTCTCTCCAGTAATAAAAACAGTCATAGTCCAAAGCATTGGCCCTCAAACCAGTCCACAAGCAGCAACAGTAGCCCTGGAATTGTATCCTAATGCGGTTATAAAGAAACATGGAAGGGGTTTGAGGTTGTTTCTAACTGATTTGTGAATTACTGATATAAAGGGGAACAAAAAAGAAAAAAACGAGAAAGGGCAAAATAGATGTAATCAGATATAAACAATATTTGGGGAAATATCCATCTAAATATTCAGTTGACCTGCGGATGTGCCAGTTTGGGATGACATGTGCATCTGGAAAGTAAGCGTTTGGCAGTATTTTCTCATTTATTAATTTAACTGTTTCATGATCCGCACATCTGTGAATGGATTGTTTGGCACTGTCCTTATATCTGTAGATGTGTCAATCTTTGAAACTTAAAAAAAGTTAAAAGTGAAGAGCTAAAAGCAAGCATATGGGTTGATTGGAAACAAAACATCTCAATATTCCCATAAAAGCGGGTCATAAGCAACTAACTTGCACAGCATCCTTGTGAGAACCACTTCAAGGAATGTCTCAGCCTTATAACATAATCAGACCATGTTTCACAATCTAAGTCAGCCCTCCATTTTTCTTCTGAATCATTTAATTCCTATTCAGTTAAAAGGAATTTAATTTTCAATTTGTATGTAAGTAAACATGATACGCTTATTGTCACTAGTATTTACCATGGAGACCTGCGTCTCGCGTACCATGATTGCTGTGATTAAATAAACATGAGCCTGGATGAGGCCTACAGACACCTGGCACTCAAGAAGAACTCAAGAAATTGATCAGGACTTTAAATTGTCATTGGTGCGTAAGGCTTGCATTACGCGACTTGTATTCCAATAAGCTATTTAAAATGGTCACAAAATTGAAGAGGGAATGGCACAATGGAGTGCAATTCTGTAAACGTTTAATGGTGGTATACACACCATAGCATCTACTAGATCCTTGATTGTGGCAGTGATGACTTTAAACCCTATGAGTGTCGAGGTATATTTTTCCTCTAAAGAGACTGGGACAGTTTTGCATTTGTTAGATTTAGGTGACAATCATATAAACAACACTTTATCTAGGGGCACCTATATACTTGTTTATTCAGGACAAGTTAAGCTATTCACAGAAACCTTGTTGAAAGCAAACCATGAGTTTAATTACACAAAATATAGGCACTGCACAAGCAAGGAGGATTTAAGCTAAACTTATAATAAAGGAGTTAAACAGGTATGGAACAGGAATTCTGAAAATGTGTAAACTCCAAACAAAGTTCATAATATTATTATTATAAACAATCAACCCCGAGAGTAATAGCATGAGGTACCAGACACAAAATACAGTTAATGATGATTCCTAACCACTGGAGTCCAGGGTAAATCACCTATTTCCTCCTCATTAAGTTCACCAGTCTCCCATCCTTCAAGAAGTACAAACATCTTCAACATCTCCATAGGGAGAAAGGGTGTGAAAATGTAATGAGTTGTTACAGATGTATAGATAGTCTATTGAGGACTGCTTCCTCGCTGTAAAAATGAATGAAAATACCTGAAATAATTACTAATGACCAACCATCATAAGAAGGATTTTTGTTACCCACATTGATGTTAAAAGTAAAGAAATGTACAAAAATAAAAACAAATGGCAATCTGGTAATCGTTCAAAAAAAAATGATCGTTGGCAACCCAGTGGTGGGAGAGATCTTAATAAACACAGGGATGGGGCAGAATCTGGTGCAAATGTTTAAAAGTGCCAGAAACATTATATTGGTTGCTATGGCGATAAGACCATATTTTAAACTTTCCACCCGAATCACTTTATGTTGTCTGTGGATTTGTATTTCTGGGAGGTTCAGGTGGAGTGGGTGAGAGGTCTCATTATAAACGTCTTTCCTCGTGATTATAAAGAGAATACAGGAAGTCCCGGAGCGTGAGCGGATGGCTCAGAAACTCTGTGCATAAGTCGAGTTTTATATAACTCGGAGACATGTTTTATTATACAGTATATTGGACCTTAACGTCAGGGCTTGACAAATCCCAGGCGCCAGGTCGCCATGGCGACTGAGAATTTTGTCCTGGCTCCTAGGTCAGGGGCTACAGACCAACGTTCACGTTTTATTAGACGTTAGGCGGCCAGCTTGCACACACACACCGTGCTGCTGAATGGCAGTGCCTCAGTGAGGCTCTTCAGAGCTCACAGAAGAGTTCCTCGTGACGGGGAGAGGATAGCCATGTTGGAGGAGATCGGGGGGAAAAAAGAAAAGCGAAAATGTAAGTATTAAAAATAGTTAGGGGTTCAAGTAAAGTGGAGCTATATTTAAGGGAGGGGGGGAGTTCCCTTGGGGCCTTCATTCTTCACCTGCTGTCGGCTCCATAGCGCAGGCTTCCCCGTAGCATTTCTGAAAAAGGTGGATCTTTCATGCACATCCTCTCCCCAGACTGGAGGAATGGCAGGAGACTGTCCCTGTGGTGTGCCGCGTGGCTTCACTCCATTTTGCGGAAGTACTCCAAGTTGCCAGAATATTGCAGAAAGAGAAACACTTTGCAACGGAGCGGACAGCAGGGGGGGAGCCAAAGAAAGACGTTAGAAGAAAGTTGTGACGGAAGCCTCCATCACTGGGACCACTGGAGAAGCCTGACTGCCAGCCTCCTCCCTATTGACTATGGGCCCTGGGTTTGTAAAGGCTTCTGTGGCTACCCCCAGCAGTATCATCTCATCACTGGCTGAGGGGATTATCTCCAGCAGACAGCCAGGATCTGCCACCAGGGAGTGACCACCATTGTTTTAGTTTAATGTTGTATAAATCAACACTCCCCCCCTATTGTATTGTTAATCTCGTTACTGCCCCTGTTGTCTCTGGGAGGCAGATTAAGGGGCCCGTTTGTGTCCCAATATCTTGTTTTATGTTAATGTGTGTTTTATCCAGTCCTGTGTGTCTAAAATAAATCAGTCTTCGTTTGGTTTTACCCTACACTGAGTCTCGGCTAGTGACTGGGGAACCGGGAAAAGTGTGTTGTCCCGGGCTAAGGGAGCACAAGACAGCGGAGGTAGTCGGTCGGACTAGCCAGCTCTGTGACAAAAGTATACAGAAGAACAAGAAGAAGCAATAAAAGAAGCAGAATTGCAGAAAAGGAGACGCAACACAGAAGCGGTCGGTGGAGAAGGTAGGGAGACATTCAGAAATGATGTATGAGAAAACGTGACACGACAGATCGAATGAGGATGAGTTACAATGAATTTCTTCTCCAAAATCTTTTCTACGCAAGTCTGGATTTACATATATAGGATCTACATAAATCATGCTCTGTCCATATAATATTTTCTAAACAAAGCTCCTTCAACGTATTGTAATTATGATGCAACGCCTGAACAATGGCATTAACCATATTATGAACATAAGTGTTCCCTTACCCATTCTATATGTTGATTACTATCACAGAGGCTCTGTGGAATTTCTCTGCTATTTCCTTCTAACATTCCTATCATTTCTAATGCTTCACATTTGTTACAACATGTTTAAACAAAATGTAATTTCAACGATAGCTACAGATTCAGAATATAATTATCCTGTCATAATTAAGCAAAGGGACAACTTTCTTTCTTAAGAAGGGGACATTACTGAAACATGCAGTATACACCTTAATCTCAATAGACGCTTCTATGCTGTAGTAACAGGATTTGTATAGCACTCATATTCTCTTTATATAATAGGATTGTTCTCCATTTAGTTAGCAGGCTCCTTTTAGCGCTGTACATCCGCCGTGTAGCCAGCCTGTTAATTTCCCTTTATGAATATAGAAAGCTCAATAATTTGGGGGGCTCTAAGCACTTGAGACTTGAGGGCCCACGTTTACTTCAAGTAATAAAATAATGACTATGCATAAAATATGGTACATAATATCAATGATCAAAAATGTGTTTTAAACAAAAAAAAACATTAGACTAAACAAGTTAACCTGCTTACATTGTAGCATCACCCCGGTTTTCACCCTCAAGCCACTGATTTTGTAACGATGCCGATACTCGTGTATGCAGAGTAATGTTTAAAGGGACATACAAATAATATTATGACAGCGTACCTGATGAGTAATGAGTCTTTCCTGTTTATGGTTTGTTGTTGCCATATATAAAAACTCTTTTTTTTTTAAAGTTTGATGGTGTGTACATTCAATGTAATTACGGTCCCTTTAATTAAAGTTAATTAAACCGCAATATTCTGAGAGTAGTTCACATCAGGCATTGCCACATCGCTATGACTTACATTACCACGAAGCCAATATTCAGAAATGTCAGCCGTCTGCTGCAATATTTACTCTTTGTCTAACGAGAGCAGAAATTCACAGCACAGTGCCTCTCTACTTCCACCTCCTACAATTATAGGGACCTATCAATTTTTAAATGTTTATGAACAAGAATTATTCATTAAACTCCCAGTAAAATAATGAGAGGAATGTATTCATATGTTACCCAGAAAAAGAATACATTAATTGAGTAATGTTTATTCATCTGACCAGGTCCCTTAAATAATACAAGGAGAATATTAATATATATGAGATCACCATAGATTTAAAGCTACACAATATTTTGTCAGTAATGGAAAACTATCCTTACTACTCGATAACATATTTTTGATGAAAAAGCAAGGAGTCGCCTCATTTTCTAATATTGTCAATGCTCAGTATAACATTTTAGAAGAAAGAGCTTAATTCTATCCACTAACAACGCTCTAAAGTAGGATTGTCAAACTCCATGCCTTGAGCCCTGATAACAGATTAATTTGTATTTAATTATTTTTCCGTATGTTTTTACACCGGTGACGTAAGCGTGCAGTACAGGGCCAATTTTTGAAATCATTTCTTCTGGAAGCCGCTAGGTACTTAAGAGTTTCCCTTGCATACAGGTAACCAAGAACTCTATTTAGCTGGATCCATGCGGTAATGATCAGACCCTTATGAAAAAATTACTGCAGTTTTTCTGAAGTAATACTGCAGTTTTTTGGACATGAAAAAACTGCAATACTGCACATTTACTGCAGTATTACTGCACATTTACTGGAGTTTTACTACATTTGTACTTCACTGTACTGCAGTTTTACTGCAGTTATTTTTGTACGGAAGTACAAATGCAATAAAGCTGCAGTACATTGAAGTACAACTGTAGGTTTGCAATAAAAAAAAGTGCGGTAAATGTGCAGTAATACTGCAGTACAGTGAAGTACAAATGCAGTAAAACTGAAGTAAATGTGCAGTAATACTGCAGTAAAAGTGCAGTATTGCAGTTTTTCATGTCCAAAAAACTGCAGTATTACTTCAGAAAAACTACAGTAATTTTTTGTAAGGGGAATCTACTAATAATAAACTAAAAATATTCATGCAAACAAAGTGAATAAGTTGTACTCTTAAAAAAACAAAGAATAATAAAAAAATATTTGGGAACATCTACTAAAATTTAATTTATTAGAACAACTAATTTGAAAACAGTTTAAGGATTTTTGTGGGAATAACAACAAAACCACAAACCACATATACTGTCATCCAAGTACAGTAGCCGCTACCAAACCTAGTGGACCAGTAACATGCAGCTGGTGAGAGAGTTGTAGTCAAATGTGAAGACCTTGGATTACTAGTGAACTACTATTCCCATAAACCTTCACCAACTACTTGACAGAAAGACTCGTAGGATTGTGGACACTTCAAAGTTTCATTGCTGGTTACCGATGGTTCAGGAACCTGCATTCCAAAAAAGACAGAGCCAGGGAAGGTTCTCGCTCAATGCAGAACCAGATTCATGCACAAAAGCAGCTCTGGCTCCGTCCCAGAGAATACATTTTAATGCATCTCCGTTGTTGGTGAGAACATTCACCGCTTCGTAATAACTTATTATTCAGTATCCACAAGAAACTTCTATTATTGTATAAATGAAAGCTGAACGTATTTAAGTACTAAAATAATGCTCTTTGGAGTGTATAAATATTGCGTGGCATCGTAGTTAATTGTTATAGCAAATTTAAATGTCAGGATTATTATTTGAAATATTATTAATGAACCTGGAGATAAAAAAAAAAGATTTAATATCTTACGTTCTTTCCTGTATGCCCTTAGTACTGCTTATTTGAAATGTCCGCAGCTTTTTCCGCAGCTCCAACTAGTATTTTGTGTAATAATGTCTAAATCTGTTTTGTGAGATTTTCTTTTGGATCAATGTTCCATAAATGCAGGATTTACTTGTGTATTGCCATGAACCAGGTGCATGCAATGCAAGAAGGGGAAATTCCCTGTCTGTATCAAAGAACAGACATCCATATTACCCGCGTCCCAATGCTCCACGATAATAGCCTTGCGAATAACTATGTGGCAAAGTGTCCAAAGATTTTTTTTATTCATATTTTGGCAACTCTACATAAGTGTAGATACATAAAGATTGGCAGTAATAGGACATTTAGAACACTATTGTGTTTACCTACACTCTATCTATTTGCATAATATAATATATAATAACTAGGCAATTTTATTCCAAAGCTTTATATACTATTCATAGAGGTTTACCAATGACAGGCATAATTAAGCCATACTACCCAAGGCTATGCAAAAATAATGCAATAAATTAAAGATAAACAACAACAAAAAATAACTCTCATGTGTTAATGCAGGGGTGGAAAAATCCCGGGGAGCCTAGCAGCAGTGGCTTATGGATTTACCTCTGGCTCCTAACTTTTTATGACATTTTATGTTGATCGCTATGAACATAATCCTTTAAAGCAATGTCAAGCTGACCCCTTAATTTTTCTGCATTGGTGTATAACTTTGCCCAGCTCCGCTTTTTACGGTACTAAGTCCACCAAGGATCCTACGGAAATGGAGCAGTCTTTATTTTGTAGACTGGAACTGTGTGCTGTGACAACATGCTGGGTTTGGTTGCTGCCTTGGGAACGAAACATTAAAAAATACCACTGACAACCAGGAAGGAGAGCTTTTCAAACTTTTACTTTCTTATTTTTTTTTCACTGCGCCGTTTGGAATCAAAATAAAGAACCTGTCATTACAAGCCCAGCACCCTAAGGAAAACACCAGGCCACCTACAGATTTTCCAATTAATCCATCTCTCATGAGAAAATTGCTCTAAATGAGCAAAATACTAACACATATTCCGCTGCGCTCATGTTTTTCTACACTTTTCAACCTTTGTCGGCCAAACAATTCAGCGGCACAAGCTTTAAAGGAACAGAGCAACTTGGAGGAGAGTTACTGCTGCAAATGCCTTTCAACTACATTTCGTTAATTTTAATTATTGTATTTCAAACAACATAGCATGCGAGTTAATTTTATTTCTTTTAACAGTTATTTAGATGAACTCTTACACCAATGAAAAAGGACAAAATGTATTATATATGTAAGCTTGCGAGCAGGGCTCTCTCCACCTAATGTATCGGTTTGTCTTAGTCTGTCAATTCTCGTCTTGAATATATGTTTTGTATTAAGCGCTACGTAGACTGTTGGCGCTATATAAATAAAAGATAATAATAATAATATATATATTCAATACAATATACTGTAAACACTAACGTCATGCATTCCAATACAGTTAAAAATACTCAATATTAGACTCACTTTTCCACTGGTTGCACACTGGATAAGCCTAGGGGTGTAAAGTCTGTATTTTGAATAAAAATTAGCTTACAATTATTACATTTGTACTAGAATATTAAGAACGAAGGCCCTCCTTCTTTCCTAAATACAAAACTTGTGTTACTAAACTAATAAACAGCATTCCCTGTACTGCTGCATGTCCAAAACCATTCCCAACAGTAAGTCTTTCTTCATGTCAAAGTTTGTCTCATTCATATTTTTTCCTGGGAACACATGTGGCATGAAAGTAGGTGCTGATTGGCTATTGCCATAGGATCTGGAATAAAAACCTTCTTACAAGTTTCTGTGTTGCCTTTATGGGTTAACCCTTCACAAGAAAGACTAAAATGCCATCTGCTGAGGTTGATCTGCCTACCATACTAGAGAACACACATAATGTTTTCTTTATTTGGAACATAAATTTTAAAAGTAGGCTAACTATTATAATATCACCATGAATATTTTTTTTAATAAATAAAAAAATAACAGGCCACTCAGTAAAACACAGAAACTGTCCATGCGCCTGAGAAAGTGGCTTCAATCACACGCAAAGGAGCCCTCTGCATAGGAATGACACCGTATAAAAGGCCACTGCTTTCAATTTTCCTGTTTTATAAGGATTGCCATTTTTCGAGACTATTTGGAAAATTACTGCAACTAGGATTTAATCAGGTTGAGCTTTCGTCACAAAAACAAGCAAACAAGTACTTAAAATGCAATAATTCTGTTTCTAAGACGTGGCATTTAACTGTACAAACGAACAGACCGATAGGCAAGGATGATCGTACGCTGAGTAGCTGTGAACGGGTTAACATAAGGAGCAAATATGTATACATTTTTGTCATAGCAAGTAGCAAGAAGATTGCTGTTGAAGATTTGACATATTCCTTGATCTGAAATCTGACAGGTCTCTGGATTTGAGACTCTTTGCAAGAACAAACAAGCTTTCAAAATCTCAGCGTTCAGGGCAATCATGTCCAACATAGTTATTTAGGAAAACATTCAAATACTGCTATTTTTATACATTGAAGTAAAAAAGCATAATACACTGTAAATGGTTACCCCATTTTCGCTCCATGAAATGTATTAAGCTTCAACAATACACGTTTTACTTTTGTGCACTTCAACGTCCCATCTGAGCAACCTTCTGCATGCAAATAGTGTACACGTAGCTATACTATCTATGCTATACTATCTATGCTATAGTAACAACACAACTTGTGAGAATAAAGGGGGGAAAAGTCTTAAAGGAGACCAAATGGTTAAACATTAACTTTAAATAGCCTAACTTTTAATATAATTGCCACACGTATATACTATTAACTTCAACTATTACAATACACATACAATTACAAAAAAAAAAAGAAAGATGAAAGGTTCAATGGTAATAACAGTAATATAGAACAGAAATACTCAACAGAAATTAACAAAATCACTACAATCAGCATTTTTGGGGCAGATGGGCAACTGATTAGCCAAGATTAGGCAGTTTAATTAAAATAATGGTTTTGCTTCATAAAACCTTGCTCTAATATTTTCTGCCCGGATTGATGTATGTATGTATGTATGTATGTATGTATGAATGAGTATTTTTACATACATAAAAAGGTGCACAATTTGAGTATAATAAAGACAAAAGGTATTGCAACACTCTGAATTCAACAGTTGATAATAACACGGGTTGGACAAAAACATTAAAAATTAATATTTCAAAATATATATTCCAACGAATAAGATGAACATGAGTAGTTGCATGTGTACATATATATATATATATATATATACACACATACACACACACATACATACATATATACACACTTTAAAAACATGGGGAATTTTGAATTACCAAAAAACAAGCTTTGCTTCTCATAAGTACACTACATAACATTGATATGTAATGAGGCAGGCCTTAAAAACTGGATTTGTGTTCTGTCCATCTGTTACGACTCAAGGGCTACGCTCTGGAGCCCAAGCAGCTTCTCTCTTTTTCTCAGATGTTTCTTTGAGAAGCAACAAGCCAACAGAGAAGCCTCTGACTCGGGAGAGAAGGTTTAACTAAAACATAACTCTTTACGCAACATGATATTATTTTGTTAGGTTGGATAAATATGGAGGATAGACTCCACTTTTACGTAACACCACTTTAGGTCTCCTGTGAAACTGTGTATCTCTCAGCACTACTGTTTTCTAGCGGTGCTAAAATATTTAGGACATTCCTTAGCATATATTTATCTCTATAAGTAGCCACAGTTAAAAACGCTACAAATTACTTCGTATATACTTGTCCACAACAGTTCTAAACATTCCATGGAACAAATCCAGAGCCATACAACAATATTCTGTATGAATGTGTGCACGAGTGTTCCTATATGAAATAACAATAATGACTACTTATTTTGGGGACATACATAAACAGAGGTGCAGAGCTTAACTTGACCCTCTGTTTTTAATTTCATTCTGCGTCTATTATAAAGCTGTTTGGTAAAAGAAAGAAAAAAAGATGCAACACGTCAACATTTTATTTTGTGTATTTTTTCGTCTCAGAATTAAACTTTGTTTTTTATCCACATACAAGCGATTATCAATTGAGAGAAAAAAGTCTAGTCTTATATGTTTATCTGTTCTGTTTTGCTATGGGACTGCAACAGAACAATTAATTGGAATTGGGTCAATGTTTTACTACGTTATTACATAACGTATACATTAGGTACCAAACATACTGAAATTGTACTTTTTGATGGCAAGACATATATGATAGGGGTTCTCAACCTCACATGTACCCTACAGGGTACATCTATAAAGGGCCAGGCAATCCAGTGGTAAGTTGTAAAGAGATCATACTAAGGGCAGTTATATACACCCGGGGTCTCTGTTAATAAGAATCTGATAGTTATGCTTAGAAAACAAATTGATTGCAAAACCCAACTTTAATTCATTCTATATACGTAGAAATAACAACGTTACCGCAATACTCTTAGCAGGAATGCCAGACGACTCTTCTTGTAAAAGAGACATTTTTAGTTTTGTTCTTTATAAAATCTGATAAGCCAGTTATCCTATTATTGACAGCGATTTAACCAAAGTCTCCTTCTTGCATAGAAACTTTCTCCAGAGCACAGATGATCAGCTTTCTAATGGGAATGACTATATGTCTTTCAGACATATACAAGCAAGAACTTATGCCAGTTGTCAGAACTGATTATGTAACAGCAGCATAATTTGTAGCGGTTTTCTTTCTTGGGAGCTATTGAGACAGGTCTTTGTTCTTCCCTTTCCTTTTTGTTTTGTGATGTAATTGATGAAAGTTGTGTGATTTAAGGTGAATTACACATGCTAACAGTCAGGGCTTTATTAAAACCACTGTTAACCAAATAGAAATTTTAAAGACCAATGAAAACAATGAGAAGGCCAATCTAGAAGTATATTTGCACACTTTGGGTGGGTAAACTAAGTGGTCAATAGTATAAGGGTGGTGTTAGGAGTGTTTTTTTTTTAATTATTATTTTTTTACT
Source organism: Spea bombifrons (assembly GCF_027358695.1). NCBI lineage: Eukaryota > Metazoa > Chordata > Amphibia > Anura > Pelobatidae > Spea > Spea bombifrons. The sequence goes on along the minus strand of NC_071087.1, from coordinate 36,075,281 downwards.
ATTTTAAAACTTTTGGATTGGAGGTAGCATAGAGTTTTCTTCCAAAATGGTATGCATTTAGTACAAAGACATTAAGTGGAATCCCTGATGATGCCATGGATACATCAATGGAATCTATATAATTATTTTTGATATTTTATTTTTTCAGTCTGATTTGAATGACTCTGATCAGCCAGAATGATACTCCTGGCCTTCTACTCTACTCTCTTCGCTCCTTCCCTGTGGCATTACCGTTGATACTTGCTTAAAGACAACACCTGATCCTACAACTGAGCATTCAAACAGTAAAGGTATCCTAGTGCTCACACAGAGCACAGTTGCAACAGAGCCACCCTGCTACCCTGATAGAGGAGAGGCCATACGTGTATAAATAACAAGCATCCCACTACAATCTTTTCTTGCAAATGTAACCAATATGGTGAACAAGAAAAAATATGTCAATAATATTTGTCAATATAAACCTCAAAACACAATAAGGTCTATCTGAATAAATATTTGTGTATATTTAAAGTATTCACCAGCAGTATAGCGCGGTCCAACCTTCCTGTGTTGAAAGAGGATCCACTGATATATATAGTACCATGATTGTGGGAGGCTCACCAATGATGAATGCATACTAAAATACTAAAAATGGCTTTCGTAATAAAACATATTTGTTCTTATCTATTAAAAACACAGGATAGGGATTAAGACCGTTCACTGTTATACATAACTCCTTGTTGCAAAAATTACAGTCTGCAAGGGGACTCTCAACAAATAAACAAAATTATTACTCACCTTGACATATTTTCTGGAATGTATCCTGAACCTGGGAATCCATCACTTCTCCTGGTTGACAAAGAACTCTGAGACAATTCAGAGTGTGTTTTCCAACTGTCAACCAGCGATCCTACTGGAGGAAATTGACTTAAATGTTGGAAAGATTGATCTCTAGGACGTGACAAAGAGATAGTGCCTTGAGCTCCAATCCTGTAATGAAATGACTGTCCAGTTGAGTTAACACCACCAATCACTGAAGAAGGCATGCTGTTCTCTGGGTAAAAGTTACTGTCATTGTTCTCCTGTTTAATCCCTATAGATGCAGCTTGATTAGAAAAGCCTTCACATGTGCCAACAAATGATGTTACAGGTGGTCCCAAAATTCCAGAAAGGGAATAGTAATCTTTGTCATCCATGAAGGAAAAGTATGAGCCATCAATAAACGGAAAAGGATTTCCTGACTGGTTACTCTTAAAGAGAGAATTAGAACATGTGTTTTTACATGGCTCTTGCTTTACAGAGATTGGGAAAGAAGAATCGGAAGCCACTTTGCTATTATCTCCAAAACATGAACTCATGAAATTTCCATCAGGGTCTGGCTTAATAAACTTCACCATAGATGTAGTAGTAGTATTGGACATTTCATCCTCCATTACTTCCAATTTTGGAAACATAACCTGTTGGACGCCTTTATCTTTAGTTTCAGTAGCAGTGTCCTGAGCAGGTCCACATTCTGTAGACATGGCTGCAGAAGGAAATCCTAAGGCGTTGTTTGCAGGACTACATATTGAAGACCCCATGGAACTTGCCGCAGGACTAGAAATAGTGGACCGATTATTGGCATTGGAAGGACTGGATAGAGAACACCTTGTGGTTATATTCCCAGGACTAGACACCGAAGGCCTCATAGTAATATTATTAGGACTAGATACTGGAGACTTTAAGCTACAGTGGCTAGGTGGGCTGGAGATAGGTGATCTCATACTACTCAGTGGACTGGACAGTGGTGATTCCACAGTGCTTGTATGAGCAGGGCTGTGAGAAATTGGACACCTGTTATCAATGTTTGGGGAGCATGAGACAGGAGTTCCTTGATTAACTGGACTGTGTACTGCAAAATTTCCATAGTTTGTAGGACAAGTAGTTGAAGAAACAGAGTTTATTCCAGTGGGGCTGCAAACAGAAAGTGTCATGTTGGAGGGGCTACTTGTGGATGAGGATATTGGGCTCCTCACGGTAATGTTTACATTGCTATTTACTGAATTCTCAGAGTCTAGAATTGACCTTACCGGCTGATTTTGAGAAGTTCTACGAGCATTTTGTTTGTAAAACTTTACAAGGTGCTCAACTTTTGAATACATATTTCCAGGACCAACCGTTCCTTGATGGTTCTGCTGTTCATAAGTGTAATCTGCATCTCGTACAGAATCCATGTACAATCCCATAGATTCAGCGACAGTTGCAGAAAGTTCTTTTGATTCCAGTTCAGGTTTAAGTTCCTGTGTTAACACACTAGACTGATTAAGCTCTTGCTGAAGGCAAGGGAGGAGACCTTGTTTCTCTTTACCGTCTTCTTCTCCAACATTTTCTGAAAAAGATCCGGATATGCAGCTCACATTTACAATTTCCATGAAAGGGTTCTCAGGAGTCTCTTGCCCGGAACCTGAGGAAGAGTAGTCCATGGACTGAGGAGCTTGACCCCATCGCCTTTCCATATCTACTCCTTCCTGGAAGCTGTGATATCCTTTTGTCTCCATATCTGGAAAAATATAAAACAAAGATCCATATTGAAATTGTATTTTTTTTTTAAATCTTACGATTATTGGTTTACATTTATTTTCATTGAGAAAATGGGCTATTGAATTTATGTCACAATAAGCTTTTTATAGTTCAAGTATAGTTCAAGACATGCTAATCATTAAACTGCTATAAAGATGATTGTACATCTGGCAAAAATGTTTTGCATTTATTTATTCAGACAACATCAATTTATCCTTAGAGCAAATTAAGGGAACTTTGGGAAAATGACCACAAAGATAACTGTTAAACACTTACAATGATTTTGGGTGCCAGAAGAAATATGAAAAAATATGAATATGTTTTATTTGTATTAGGAGTTGATTACAAAACTGAGTTGGAGTTACCTAAGGTTTTTCTCCAAGAGAAAAATAAATGAAATACTTGACTTTCTATTGTTTTTTTTTTAAATGTAAATATATTTTATTTAAATTATTTAATTAAACCCAATGTTAAGAAAACACAGAACTTTAAGGCAATTATTTCATAATCAGTACATACATTTACATTTTATATTACGTCATCTAAGTTATATCACAACCTACATTAGTAAATCATTTCAGAAGAATATGGTGAAGAGTCAAATTAGATAAAAATATAAACTATTGAATATTACAGATTATCTTATTGTTTTCTTTGCCCCTTTTCATTGTGAAAAGCCACTTATCTTATCGGACTTTGTCAGCTGTAAACTTCTTGTCCAACATCAGTGTCTGACCTCACAAATGCTCTACTTGATGGGTAAAAAATACCACACTCCCGAAGACAGCGGCAAAGGGGGACCAACTACATATTATGTCTATGTAGTGTACTAACACATACATGGTAACTCACACACACATACTAACAGACACAGTAACATACTTACTTACTTTCATACACATACTAACACAGTAAGACACACTCACTGTAGTGTTTTTGGTTCAGGACAGCTCTTCTGCTTCCTGCTCCCGCGCAGTCCTCACATGAGGATTGCATGTAAGGCCGGAAAATGACTTCATACCACACACTCAAACTCAGCACTAAGGGAGCACAGTAAGCCTAGTCAGGTGGAGGGGGCTTTGTGGCTCTGGTATTGGGGGTTCCCCTGCCAAACCTTAGGCGTTAGGAAGAGATTTTTTTGTCGTCATGGTGACCTGGGACCTGGGGTTTGTCGAGCTCTGTCTCTATTGAGTGATATTTTGAGGTTTAATAAAGACTGAGTGTTTAGCGTCATCCAAAGAAATTTGACACTACAGTATGTATGATGAGTTGGCTCATGGTGATGCAGACACTGTCTTGTGATGGCATTGTGAACACATGTTACATTTTGCTTTGATTAGGGCAAAGTGATTTGAGTCCTAAAGACTTACCATGTCTCTTAAAAAGGGGTGTATGGAATGAGATACATTCATAGTTGTGAACTTTCAGGAGGCTCCAGGAATAATTACCAGGCCTCCTGGTCAAGAAATGTAATCTAGAGGTGAATGAGTGGTATCTGGTCCTGCCCATTGGCTTTCCTACCCTCACCAACTTCCCACTTTCATTCTGCCCGTTCCCCACACCTCTCACTGCTATTACAGCTAAGACCTGTCCCTATACGTAGCCAACCTTGACACCATAACTTAAGAAAGCATCCCCTTTCTTGCCACCTATAAGGATAGGAAGAACTACGAGGGGGTCAGCCCTGGGAGCTTTTCAGGTGTGGATTTGTTACTTGTTTATCTAATTGCATACTGAATGTATGTATTTTCTGTGTCCCTTTTTAAGAACCTGTCATTATACAGACACTGTGGTATTTCCACCATGAGAGGTTTCCTTTATTATCATATAGTTATGTGAAACAGGGCTTTTGAGAAAACCAAAGCTTACATTTGGAGCACTAACTAGAAAAATGAAATAGTCATAATGCATCCACAGTAAACTATTTAAAGGCCATGGAGAAAGGTTTTTCTCTTAGTCATCACATATTTCCAGAATCATGCTGGTTCCTAAGGTTCAAATCATAAACATACACACACATTCAGGTACAAATAATCTCTATATACCATAATAGCCCAATTATAATAATGATTTACTGTAAGTCCATTAGAATTTTAAATATTATGCAAGTCATTATTTATGTAAAAGCCATAAATTAGTTTCACAACCCATATACAGACATATAAGTGTATATAAACATACATACAAATATATAGAGTAGTGTATTCTGGCCTAGACAGACCTTTGGGGGGGGGCAGCAAAAGGATGATCAAGCTCTCTATCCTTGCTCCCAGTCTAGGAACTGACCTATTTACATAGCCTTGCTGGCACAGCCTCTGTAGTATCTCTTTCCCCTTCAAATCCTTCTGAGGTGGAGCAGCAGGCCATGTAACAGCACTCAGCACGGGGTCCCAGCACGGGGTCCCATGACACAAGTGACCCTACTTTGTGTATATATGCATGTTATCAATACTATAAATATTTATACATTATACATACACACATGCTTATAAGTCAGGGTAGGGTGAGTGTTTGTTTGGTCTTGCCTACGCATTGCCCACTTTTGGGCATTTTTCCTAGCTCTCTCATGCCTAGTCATACCTCCACACCACCTTCTGTGGCCCATCTCTTTAAAAATCTGTAGGTAAACATAGACGAAAAATGCTTATATATTATTTACTTGAATGTGCCTACAATCATCCATATGCAGTCAAATCTGCATGTCAACCACGTGCGTCCACTTTGAAATTCCCCAAACAATGCCACCCTTTTCTGCCTATTCCGGCACTTAAATATCGCTAATATTTTGCCCCTACCGGAAGAATATTTGCAGATGCCCATGATCTCAACAGAAATGCAGTCGTACATGTGGCAACTATTCTCCGATTTCCTACTGTAAACTGTGAGCACATTCTACCTATCTGTATGTGTTACTCCTTACTATATGCTGTTTTGAATGGTTATATGTGTATATTAAAAAAACACAGATTTTGATATATTCCTGCTCTTGGCATGAATACAGTTTGTAAATGATGTTTAAAGAAATGCTTGGTTACATGTTGCTACACACTGGATACTGTAAAAGAGTACCTTAGTAATAACTGAACAAGATTCCTATTTGCCGTTAATGACACGTTAATTAATGGGACAAGAAATCTGAATTACAATTTTAGTAAGAGTTTAATATAAATAAGCTCTATACAGAATAGCATGCAGAGATAAATGAACTTGGTATGTAAAAATGTGACTGCAGTTTATTTCTGTAAGAAGCCCTGCCCTTTAAAGAAAGCAAGTCATTCAAGTAACAGAGGAACCCAGAAGGAAAGCCAATAGATAAATCAGAATTCTAGCTGGGTTCTCTGTGTTTTGAATCAGTCAGAGGAAAGCTAGATATAAAATCATGGCCAGAAAAAATGAACAAATTAGAATAAACTAATGGCAGCCCCATCTGATATAAAACTGAAATCTTCAGGAGTGATCTTTCGCATAAACTGAACTTCAGATGAAGCATTACTGTCTCTTGGGTTTATAAAAACTTTCTTCATCACTGTCTTTACTTTCAAGAATGTTTCTTTCTCCAGTGGTGAGGATTAATAACAACCTCCAATCCCGTGCGTGTTTCTTTCAGGTTACATATCATGGTGGGGCGAATACAAATTCCACCTGCAGGTAGCAAGGCAACAAGTGGTGGTTGGCGGCTAGTCGCATTAATTGGTACATCTGGGAAGGGTGCGCTGTACAAAACTGGAGATGAGCAAAGATATTGCTCTGTTTCAACAATAGCACAATATTATACATAAACCATCACATATTTTCTCGTTACTTCTGCACAAATCTTTAATGATATAAAAAATGTAAATTCACAAAAACATCAAAATATATATATATATATATATATATATATATATATATATATATTGGTGTTGGAGTTTATGTATGTATATATATATGTATGTATATATATATATATATATATATATATATGTGGTGTGGGAGTTATATGCAAGGTATATATGCGATATACGATTTTAATATACATGTTTTTTCAGTGTGCTGTACGTTAATGCTATTAGTATTAATAATTCTGACAAACAAGCAAATTACAGCATTGGAACGATGGCTCAAATGAATTGTTTGCGGGGTCGAATGCACCTGTCGGTACCTGCATTAGGTCCTACTTAGCATTCATCCTCTTTCCTCCCTTCCTCCCTCATTTATCCGATCTGCTGTGTCCTCCAGGTGCAGCAGGTACAGTGGTGAAGAAAGATTAGCACTAGTTTGCAAACAGCAGCGGGGTTGGCATTAGACTGCCCGTCTATGCCTGCTGGGGGGAGGAGGAGGAGGAGGAGGATCGTGCAAACTATTTAACTCCATCAGTCAAAGACTGCTAACGTATGCACTGCCTAAAAGCATGTTGCTTGCTATCTTCACATAAACGGGTATAAACACGATTCTTCAAATGAATAAAGTGAGAATATCGACCAATTCTCTTTCACTGCTAAGCAACACAGCTTAGGCCAACCTGGCACACAAGAAGTTAAGTACAATGTCACATGGTAACTGTTAGGTAGACCCAGCCCTACTTCTCTCATTGACACTCCTTCAACGCTCGCAGCCACCTCACTGGCTAAACTGACCTGTCAGTTACGAGGAGGGTGGCATGACTGATATTAAGTTGCTGCGACACAGAGAGTAACCCTTTCAATGCTACAAGACAGCTCTGCATGTTCTGTGTGAGCCTTGTACCTTCGCACAGCAGTGTTTGCTGGAGCTGGAAAGGGCAGTGGGGGAGGGTTCCATACAGAGAAGCACCTATAGGAAACGTACATATGCAGTCAGGCGTACGGTTTCAAATCTGACAGCCCTGCATGTGCTGCCTACAGAGCCCTAGTGCTACATGCTACATGTTCACTGTGCCTTATGGGAGGACAAAAAAAATATACAATTATGACATAATAAGTGACACAAAAAAGAATCAAACTGAATGGAAAGAAAGATGTGCTGCTTGTCCTCACATAACAAAAAACATACAATATTTACTAAAGATATACAAAAATCTATTAAATATATCAAACGGTAAAATTGTATTTAAACTGAATTAATAATAAAGGAGATGATCTCATTTCCTACATACAATAGCTTTCTTTTCCTATGGTTTCAAAAAAATTAATAAAGTTACCAAATGCAATTTGGGGAAGATACCCAAAACTTAATCGGAAAAACACAGAGAAATCTTTAATCAAAATTAAAAGAGAAAAAAAACAAACATTTACATTCTTTGAAAATGATAATTGTTGCAATTTAAGAGTATCTTTTTTTTTTACTGTTCTTAAAAAAGTAGGCAGTAGGTCATGAGACGTTTAAATAAGTGTTCTGGTAACTCTCCTTAGTGGCTTCTATTTCAGAAACCTAGATGAATTAAAGTTCTGGATCAATAAAGATCCTTTATTCTACCCTAACTGGTGCGACAAGATATATATATGAAACAGGCGGTAGATTTATTGACGGTCTCCCAAAGACCGTGTTGAGCTGCACCAAGGTGAGCCACACACAGGCCTTAAGACATCTGCCATCTACCCTGATGCCCTCTGTGGCTTATTCGGCGTTAGTTGGCAAAGGAGATTTCTGTATCAAGTTCAAAGCCACTTTTTTTTCTTGCTTGCAATAATGCATGACATAGACATATAAACAGGACTGGAAATTTCCACAAGTCGGAGAATCAAATAAAAACGTTAGGTATTTGCGATGACTTTTCACCTACCACTGGCTATTCCTTTGCTTAAATGTCATACTGCCTGTCATAATCCCTGTGTGCGTTTTGGGGGGTTCTTTTTCATTTTAGGCTCCTTTTCGTTATACTTAGTATATAATAATACTTAGTATTATAATAATAGAACCAATCAAACAGGCTACGGTAACCCTTGCGTGGATAAATAAATTATCTTCCTATACATATTCCTGTGTGTATAATTATATATATAAACATACATATATACACTTTTAAATGTTGGCAATAGATGTACTAGTCCTACAACACATGTGATTATAAGCAGCCGATCACTTCCTGGCTACTGAAAGTTAATGCCTGGCTCATAAATTCTAACTAAATTTGCCCAGACCTACAAATTTACATTATACAATACAGCTCTTTTTATTTTATTTTTTGCTATAGCCAATATTGAAAGAACAGGCCAAGTGGGCCAAGCCATTTTTAATGCATATATTATTTATTTGTAATATTATATATATATATATATATATATATATATATATATATTTCCTACCACTTAATAATTGCTGCAACTGTTTTGATTCTGCTTCTGTTTTGGGGAAAGAAAAAAAAAGTTCACAGAATAAAAGGATAATAGATTACAAAACTACACACACACTGGACATAGGATCATTTTGTTCCAGGTGATTTTGCAATGTATTTCATTTTGGATGGAGCAGGAGGAGGGTGGGCAAAATAAAAGTACACACCTTCCAACCTGCCCTGGTCTACCTGAGTAATTAAATCGGAGTAATAAGCCAGTCACCGGCTGTGACGCACTCTATAGGGATATTGAGTGTAAAACAAAGCATACATTCAATAACTACTGACGATCATCTGGCCAAAGACCAAAAAGAGAGACACACAAGCAATGTCACCGCGCAACCAAAAATATAACTAAAGGGCTCGGTGACATTAGAACGCTATTAGAGCAAATGAGAAGTTTGGTGCATTTAATTACATTAGGTTTGCATCCAGATCAAATGTGTTTATCCCATAGATCATTCGGGATCGCTGAGAGAGCCTATTCAAACCGACTTTTTAAAATCCTATATGTAACCTATAGAAATTAAGGGAGACCAATCGGAAATGTCATGGGGCACGGGTAGTGTTCCTATAACGAGCGCTTAGCAATTAGGGCAGGAAACAAAACAGAAACGTGACATTTATAATTAATCTAAAAATAACAGAATGACAGGAGATGACAGCCCCCCCCCTCTATAAAGATCAGATCATGAGACAGGCAGGTGACATGTGCATATCATGTCTGGGGAAAGTAACATACAAGAGCACCTAACATGAGTCGATCACATGTGTAGCCTTCAACCCCTACTGTGCTGGGCGCAGGGATGGAATGTTCTCTGTTAACCCGTTTGATTCCAGGATGAGTTGGATAACAGCGATCAATATGAGGAGCCCCCACCCCAAAGGTGTATAACAACATATCATACTTCTCTATGGCGCTGTGATACCTGCAGGTCATCTAACCTGTTCAAATAATATCTGCTGTCTGACCCCCCCCCCCGCTAGACCATCGTGGACTTTGCACTATTGCATTTTCAGACGGAAAGGAGCTTTAACCCCTCACTACCCCTTCCCACCACCACCTAGTGCACAAGTGACCATGTCTCACTCACCTTTTTCTATGACATGATAGTAAGCTGGCAAAAGGTCCACGCGGTATTTGGGCTGCTGTCTCGTGTCCGTGCCACGATTAAGTGTATATACAAGGAATTAACAATTTATTTAATAATAATAATAATAATAAAAAAAAGACGTGTTCCGTCTTAAAAAGAAAAAGCAAGAAACAATCCCACCCGAAGTGAATCCAAATCGTGAAATGTAGTGGCAGTGTCAGTGTGTGACCCAAATAGTGATCTCCAGTGGATGACAGCTCCACTAACGTGTCCAGTCACACCCTCCAAAAGCAGCCCCAGACTGCGAAGCCCCGAGTGTCTGGCAGCCTGATGTAAAGCGAAATCAGGTCAACAACCACAACTTGTCATTGCCCCCAATAAACTCCTTTGGGGGGCTTTGCAGAGTTGCAAGGTCGAGGTGTAAAACTTTCCTTTTTTTAATCTTCCTTTTTAGCCGTGTCCTTCCATCGCTCCCTCTCTCCCCAGCTCGTTACATTTCCTCCTTCCTTTGCACAGGGATTTCTGTCTGGGATTTTTTTTTTTTGCACAAAAACCGAGCCAGTCACGCTGTAAGCAAGCAGCGAGCGGCGCTGGGCGCTGAGTGCGGCCGCCGCGGATACGCTGTCTCGTCCCGGTGAGTGTCTGCGCTGACAGACAGACGCGGAGCTGCCCGTCCGGTTACTTGTATTGGAGGCAGCAGCTGAGTGAGAGACAGACTGAGAACGGCGCTGTCTAGCTTTCGTGCACAGAAAGGACCTGAGTGACATCAGCACGTCACGTGACTGAGTCACGTGGTCAGAGCGGAGCTTCCAGTCTAGCGAGAAGCTGTGCAGAGCTTAATGCCGGGAGCAGCTGCGTGTATCAGCCGTAACATTACAGGCAATTGGCTCGGATCGATTCACTTTATTTTTTAATTCTTTCTATGTGTGTTGTGTTTGATGATAGCCGCTTCCTGGCATGATTGGCTCCAGCGGGGTAAGTCTGGAGTGAGAGGTGTAATAGAGCAGCAGTATGTGTACAGAATCAGAGCTGTGGGAGTTATGGCGCGAGGGGCTTTCACGGATTCGATGGCGGGAGTAAGGAGGCACTGTGTAGAGCAGTCATGTAAGGTCGGGGCAGGTGAGCTGGGGACATGCTGAGTACAGTGCGGTGATTCGGGGTTAGCGGTAACGTCTGTGGGCACCGGGTGTGCGGGGTAAATCTACACTAACGTTAATACACGCAGGGTATCTGGCTTAATTTGCAGTTCAAATCCCCGTGAGCTGGCTTTTTGCTCTGATATTTGTGCTGCAGGCCTGCCTGACTCGTCAGGGTGTGCGGTTGTATCCGTTTTATTTGTTACCTGTTAAGTCAAACATTACAAAATCTTGCAAAAAAACCCCCAAAACAAACACATCTTGCACGCCATACTCTGAATGCTTATGCTTATGCTTGTTTGTAAATTTCATAAAGGGGTTCATTCACCCCTGGAAGGGGAGTTGTGGCTTTCACGATTCATCATAAAGGGCCAACAGTGGCAGGCGTTACATAACGTATAGTGAAGTCAAGGAGCGGAAACACAACTCACCATTTAGTGGATAAACCCAAATATTGTATGCATTAAAATGGTTTATTAGCAAGTCTTTCAGTTTTGGTAGTCACCAAGAATATGTAGGAGCCAGCCTTAATCCACAGAAAAATTTCCACCCATGGCGTCTTAAAAAATAATAATTCAGCCCCCCCCAGCACACATAGATCAGACCATGGGGCTACATCAAGGTCTCTTTAGACCTTTTTACCCTCTAGATTGTAAGCTCGATTCCGCAGGCCCCCCTCACCTGTTGTTTCTGTAAGTCAAACTGTTATGTGCTACAGAACATGATGGTGCTATATAAAACAAACTATAATATTGTACTTATCTTTGTGAGGTAAAGACAGTCATTGAAATATGATCGAACATATGTCCATTTTCTTGGGTTAACTAAGAAGTTCAATCTAAGAAAAAGGAATGTTGTGCTTCAGCAACATGGTGTTCTGTTCAGGCTGGCTGCCTATGCTCAACTTTCCCACGCAGGCGAAATGAGTGTAGTCTCTTACACCAAGAGTACTTTTTTGGTTATATACAAGGCCGGCATTAGGTGTTGCGCCCTTATCTTCCCCTTCTTATTATGTCTCCCCTCATTATCAATCCCCCTATATCTTTTCTCTTTATCTCTCCATTTTCTTATCTATTCTATACGATTTGTCTCTCCCCATCTCTTACCTTGCTGGGGTGAGAGAGCATACAGACCTCTGTTTCAGTGCTCCATTGTGGTGCGCTTTGCTTCAGTGTTCCATTGTGGAGCTTTCATGCTTTGGGCTAGTTAGAGGGAGATCCATGATCTCTCCAACAGGCCCCATTCCTCCCAACAGTGTTGTCAGTTAGGGAGGCGCAAGGGGTGTACTATATAGGGGGGGCATGACCCCCTCTCCACCACTGTAGGACACCCCTGGTGTTGATACCTTTTCTTTTTCCATGGAAGTGAACCAAAGTTTGCTGATCCCTGTCATGGCGAAAGTAGGTACCCAAATGTTCCTATTGACAGTTCAGTTTTTTCCCTTTTGTGACTGGATTCAGTAAAAAACGCAGCGGCACGTCATCATTTGACTGGCCAGAAGCCTTCTAGCCAGGCTGGGTGCTCGGTTCACCAAATGGAGTTTAGCAGCCGTACGCATCGTTTTTTCTAATTACCATTTGCCGGTTTCATGAAATGACGGCAATTGAAGGGACAGCTTGAAAACACCTCGCAAACAGGGAAACTGTTTTTTTTTTTAATGAGTTTCAAACAAATGAAATGAATAAATGCTCACATTGAAAATAAAGAAATGTAGTTTTATTAATATTCAAAATATATATACTTTCACCATTTTTAATAACCAAACCTTGGAATCTCATATTCGACATACAGTTTCCCCCATATCTGAGCCTCTCGGATATTTAATTAAATTTTACAGTGCTGCTTAATATTTCCTTATAAAATCTTAAAATTAACTAACGCCGACCAGTATGTTGAAGCAGAAGGATTTCAAATCAATAATCCCAAAACAACCTAAAATAGAATTCACCAGGTTAAATATCCATAATGCTTAAGAATAAGACATCTGGATACCATAGCACTCACGCTTATGTAAAATGAGTGTAATTATACATCGAAATCATACATCTGTCACACATTTAACAAAAATGCTTACTATTTTATAGATGTTACAGAGCAGAGGCATTGCTCTGCTTTATTGTCAAAAAATATATATTTTCATGAAAAAAATAGTTTACCTTTTAGATGTTTGTATGTATGTACAGTGTATATGTTACTGATGCTGTGGATCTCTTCTGATTACTTGCAGGCTTTGTGAACCAAATGAGTAGTAGCTTCTCTCTGTCTGCACTGGCTACAGATGTGTATGTGTTATGTTTGCAAATAGAGTATCTTCTGCAAACTCTGTGTTCTATGCAAACTCTCTCCAAACAGAGAGAATCAGCCTGCGCCTTCCTGTGTACAATACCACTGCCTCTGTGCAATTTGGCAGTAAAATTCTAGGAGGTAGGCAAGAAAATTCTGTCCATTTTTTCAGAAATATCTGGTTAAGTATTCTGTATCGTAGTTTTTAGATGGCTCAAATAATACAAATATATATTGCACATAAATTGTTACATTGTAATTAAACCATGGCATCATCATTTTTTTCTTTAGTTGCCTATAAAATCTTGTTAATGAAATCTGCAAACATTTGTACATTCATACTGTATCAGTTTGTGGCGGTTGTGATAGTCACAGCCATCATTTGCAATTTAATGGCAGAATTCCCCCTATGATCTTGTCACTTTCCCAACCCCCAGCTCCTAAGCTTGCAGGAGATGTATTTAATCAAAACCCATGTGCACCAAACATATTGCCTGCCAGCTGCAGGGCTGACAATGTGCACGCGCAGAAAGTCCTCCAAAAGTGGCACAAAAAACAAGAGCAATGCAACTTCTTCTAAAGCAAAGGTACGTTATTTTTTTTCCTAGGTACATACACTGTAGGAAGACTAACAAACTTAAAGTTTCTTCTACCTGCCTGTACTCTTGGACCTCTATGCAGCCTTTGACGCTGTTGACCATCACCTCTTTCTGGCAGACCCTTCATTCATATGGCATACGTGGCATGGTTCTCTCCTTGCTCAAATCATACCTATGTGACTGTACCTTTAGCATCTCCTTCAACGGAACTTGTTCCTGACTACTACTGCTCTCTGTTGGTTTTTCCTAGGGCTTAGTTCTTGGACCTTTACCCTTCTCTATTTACCGTATTTGCTCGATTATAAGACAAGGTTTTTTCAGAGCAAATGCTCTGAAAAATACCCCTCGTCTTCTAATCGGGGTCGTCTTCTAATCAGACCTCAAATAGAGGTCTGATTAGGAGACTAAGATCCAGATCCCCCGCACCGCTGCAGGGGACCTGGATCCTCCTGTCTCACCACCCCCATCACACACACACTTACCGGTGCTTCCTGCTGTGTTGCCGGGGCAGGGGGTTGACGTCTACGCGATCCGCGTAGACAACGTCCGCTGCAGCCTGAAGGAGGTGTGGCTAGCAGCGGGGGTTGTCTGCGTCCGTCGCGTAGACCTTCCCCGACTGTCAGAGACCAGAGTTCCCCGCACCGGTGCGGGGAACTCTGATCTCTGACAGCTGGGGAAAGTATAGTAGAGTTAAATGGGGGTATAGGGTGTGTGTGTGTGTTAAATGGGGGCATAGGGCATTTCTGGAGTGGCGTTAAGGGGGCATTTAATAGAGCACTCTGCCTCCTGAAATGCCTTATACCTCCCTATATGCCATTCTGCCCCATAATATGCCTTTTAACCCCCTAAATGCCAGAGTGGCATATAGGGGTATAAGGCATTTCTGGAGGCAGAGTGCTCTATACAATGCCTTTTAACTCCCTTAATGCCACTCTGCCTCCTGAAATGCCTTATACCTCCCTATATGGCACTCTACCCCATAATATGCATTTTAACCCCCTAAATGCCAGAATGGGATATAGGGGTATAAGGCATTTCTGGAGGCAGAGTGGCACATAGGGGGTCAAAAGGCATACCATGGGGCCCAGTGGCATATAGAGGGTTAAAAGGCATATCATGGGCCACAGTGCCATATTGGAGTGGCAAGCCTGGGGGCAGATGTGCGTAACTGGGGGACAGGTTGGAAAATACAAGAAATAAAAACAAAAAAAATATTTTTCTCAATCATAGCTTTTATTAAAAAAAAATAGTTTACATGAATTAACATTTACTGGTAAAACTTTTTTCCTTTGGGGTCGTCTTATATTCAGGCTTTTTCTTTTTTTCCTAAGTTAATATTCAGATTTTGGGGGATCGTCTTATAATCAGGGTCGTCTTATAATCGAGCAAATACGGTACACATTCTACCTGGGTCAACTAATATCTTTCTTTGGTTTCCAGTACCACCCTAATTTACATTTCCTCTCCTGGCCTTTCACCTTCTCTTCCAACTTGCCTCACCAACTGTCTATGGATGAGTCCCATACCACTAATACAACCCCCACACTATCTCTCCCTTTTCTCCATACCTTGTGTGTCTCCTTACCCCATTCCCTCTACATTGTAACTTGTGAACAGGGCCCTCTTTACCGATTGTATCGGTTTGTTTTTCTCAGTTCTAATTTTGTCATACCCCTTGAATATGTGTAATGTAAGAAGCACTGCATGAATCTAGACCTTTACTGAAGCATTTTTACGCTATGGTTCCTTAACCACGATTCTCCTTTTGAATTTTTCGTGAACCCACACAAATCTTTTTTTTTTTCCAAGCACAGATAGAGCTTTCTTTTGATACAATTTTTAGGTGTAGAGTCGAAATTTATGTATAAAGGAGTATAACTAACATGGGTAGTCTTTAAAGATCGCTGTATACATTCATAATGGAAGTCATGCGTGGTATCGAATCTTAAGGGGTTGTGAACCTTAAGGGGTTGTGGTCAGAGTCTTTACATCAGGAAGAATAGGTTGACTAGATGGACCAAATGTTCTTATCTGCCGTCGGTGTTGAAAATGTCACAGATCGGTTTTTATGCCATGGAGGTCACATTTGACTAATCCTCCCATCTTTTCCTGAGAAACATCTGTCAGATGTCTGCTGGCCCACTGTGTCAGTCGCTCCACTAGATCACTATACCCTCTGCTCCCCTCTATATGACACATACTGTATCATTTTTTTTTCTGGAAGTTCCTACCACATTTTGCCAGAATTGCTCCAACCTACAAAACCCACATATTAGATTAAAAGATAAACATACAATCTTCCTTCCTTTATACCTTAAACCAGCATCCTAACGAAGCCATCCACTATGCCCGCCTGCAAGATTAACATAGGGTTTACTATTTCACTGTCACTGCAATTAATTTCTCATAAGAGTCCACTCCTCTCTCACCTTATACATTTTAAGCTTGCAAAACAGGGCCCTCCTCCTTTTGTACCGGTATGTTTTAATAAATATTGTCACTGCCCCCTGGTGTTACAGTACTACAGAATCTGCTGGTGCTATATAAAAATTGGAATACATGTTAAAGTACTTACAAAGTACTTGAGTAATTATTAGTATGGCTACAGGGAACCTTAGAATGCACCTTTACCCTACCTTTAGTTGTCAGGCGAAACTGAGTAACTCTGGAATGCTTTGAATGCAGTTTTCCATTTCATAGACCAGGGGTTTTAAACAGTGGGTTGGGCCTGGCAACCAGTTATGGAATAAGTCAGGCACTTCTATCTCTTGGATAATGTGGCTCTTAGTGATCTGGCTGCATGTGTAGTGTTTTAAAGCAGAGCGATATTTATTAAAGTAGTTAACTGGCATTTGAATGTAGATAGATTAATCAAGTTAGGCTATACAAAGCATGATAACAAAAATGTCATCGTGAGGGACACTCTCTCTCTCTCTCTCTCAACAATTCTTTATTTTAAAAGTGACAATGCCCGCCACCATACAGAAAGCAAAATAAAATATCCTTACATTAACATTTACATGTGTAATAATGTACATATGATTCCTTATCCGATATAAATGTGCATTAAATACAGTACTAATTTTCAAAATTGTTACATGTGCGTCGCTTTGACTCTTTGAGTAAAAAGTATTTTCAATGTGTGCTTTCATCATATGTGAGATTGAATCTGATTTCAAATATAGAGGGGGGGGAAGAGACAGCATCCTAAATTTACCGTATAAGATCACACTCAAAGCCATATGTGTCAAAATAAAAACACATCAGTTCAAGTAGAATAATACACTCAGAGATTTGTTTGTTATGCACTGTTCTAGGCTTGACCCGGGACAGCACTCCAGCTCAACCCTGGATTCACCTCAAAGGCCAGCATTCTCTATTGCTGAACATTTCTGCACCTTACCACAGATGGGCATGCATTGCCAGGCACAGCCGGCTGACCACAATCTTCTGTAGTGTAAATGGCCTGGTACCTGCAAGGGTTTGTTGGTCAATAGGCGGATCTGCCCCATGTCATGCGACAGAGAGGATGTTTCCCTCCCATGACCCTTTGCTCTTGCATACAGTTGTGTTTACACTTACGCTCTGAGCCTCCATATAGGGTAGATGGAATACTGCTGTCAGTGCCCAATTCGTAGATTTCATGAGTGTAAAAGAAAGAAGTGTAAATAAAAACAGAATAGTGTACGGCACAAGTAACCTAATATGGCTGTCAGCTACAGTGTCAACTATTGTTAGCTAACAGGCAACTGGCAGTTATTGAGATGAAACAGGTGCTGCCCTCAGTAAATTAAAAAAAACCCCACACATATTTATGAAGTCATATATGTTTATATGATGAGATTTTATTGACTACAATGGTCATGGGAGTTGTAGTCCACAAAACCAGTCCCCAGAAGTTTGAAAAGGGTGTAAATGTGTATTCCCTCCCTTTTAGAAATGAACCTCATCTTACGTTTGTGTATCCTGTGATATGTTGTGTACTGTCACTGATGTGCTTCTCATGCAATCTTTCCAGGGCTTTTCAGGGAAATATTTTGTTTCAACCATTTTTTTTATTTGGTTTTGGTATGTATGAAAGCCGGAAAACTGTTACATTTTTAAAATGCCCAATCGGGCATTCCCTTCCGGGTTGTGTCACTGCTAACGTCACCCGGAAGGTCATCGGAGGGACTTGCATAGAGATCAGTGTGATCAGTGCAGGGAGATTGCGGGGAGGAGAGTGAGAAACCATGTTTCTCACCCTCCTCCCATGCTGAGAAACGAAACGGGGGGGGGGAAAAAACAGTAAAAAAAAATAAAATTAAAAAAATTACAAATATATATATATATATATATATATATATATATATATATATATATATATATATATATATATAAATAAAGATAATGATAATAAAAAAGAAACAAAAAACCTTACATCCCATTGCCCTAACACAACATCTACCCAGTATAACCCTCCTGCCCCCGTTTACAACCTCTAAACCTGTTAACCTGAATAATGTACGCCTTATAGTATGTGCTGGAAAATCTATATAAATTAGGTATTTCTGAAATCAGGACACCTGAATTGATACACTTGGAGGGGATTTTCCATCACTTTACCTAATTTTGTGAGGATTCAGAGGGAAAATTTATAAAAAAATAAGGTTTTTTTTTCTAGTTTTCACTAGTTTTTACTAAATTTCTCATTCTAAATTTTCAGCTAATAAGTCTAACTATGGTATCAAAAGACAGCTCTATCTCCCCTTGAAAAAACAATATATAGTTTACATGGGTACATTATTCACAGGAAAAGAGAATAATCTCTGAACCGAAACCGCAAAAAATGGCAAAATTGCTCCGGGACTTGAGGTACCAAAAACCCCTGGGATTAAAGGGGTTAATTAGCCATCTATTATTATTATTATACTTTATTTATAAAGCGCTGACAGATCCCGCAGCGCTGTACAAAGAAGAAAATGATACAGATAACAACAAGTACAATACAGCAATTGGCATACAGATACAAGAGGAATGAAGGGCCCTGTTCCCGCAGGAACTTACTTGAATTGTTTAACTTCTCTGGAAAACAATGTAGGATTTTCTGTGGTGTGTAATGTTCTCATCTAAATATAAATAGCCCAAATTTTTTTTTCTTTTTAAAGTTCCAGCCTTCAAGTGATGAAAATATGTCCTGGCACTCAAATGGTTAAATAAAACACTACTGAAAATGTGTATGCGTAGAATACGTTGACATCCTTTATGAAGACGTGACAGTAATAATGATTGTTCTCTGACAGACTGTACGATTACATGTTTTTTTTTTTCCCAATTCAACAGCAAAAATAAAACTGTGTAAATTACATCTTTTATTTTAAAGAGGAAATACTAAGATCTGAAATGAAAAACATAGAAGACTGATCAGAAAGTACCGAGTACACACCCTCTTTCTATTAATAGATATCAGTCCTGTTGGCATCTCCCTCCGCCACTGCCAGAAATCTTGTGTGTTCATAAACCAGCCCCCTTGTGGAAGAAAGGTATTCTGGAATGTTTTGCAAAGTGCCATTTAAGAGCACACAAGCTTGCATTTATGCTCAGGAATGTAGGAATTATGACGTACAGTATTCCTTTAACTGTACAAACTTTCTCCAACTATTTTTAATTTTATCAGGAGGAGACAGTCTTGACTTTGATGAGACATTGCTAGCGTGGAGATTATTAATGAACATGTTTTTATTTACCTGACATCTCTGACTCATTTCCTGCATGACAAATAGAATAAATACTTAGCACTGCGTTTCAGCGGATTGCAAGTCTTACTCAGTTACAGGTAAAAGCGCATTCCAAAGGGATGAAAGTCTTTGAAACACGTGTATAATATTAAGACCATAAGATGACGTTCTCTGGCAGTGTGGACCCAATGCCATTTGGTTGGTTCCTGAATGCATACGTATTGGGATTAGGATGAATGTATTCCCACTGAAGTAAAGTTAGACATGGTTGCTAGTCAGACAATAATTTTACTGTTTCAGTGGAAATACCAGATGGTAGTTATATGTATTGTGATGTTTTTTTCTTCACAGTCCGCATATGCCAAACTCCTTATTACTATTGAATAGAACAGCTGCTTTGTTGGTGGAATGATCAGGACCTCTTTAGGGGTCATATATTACTGCAGCTGCAGCTCACTGACAAGTTTTATTTATGGAATCCTAGACTCCTAGGGATGATATTTTATAAAGCACAATTTGGAAAATTTATGTGAGAAAAGATGAAAAAAGCACTATCCTAAAAACAAACCATCCAGCATGTTAACTGGGTTCATTTAAAAAATATGCAAGCTTAAAAATTTTTTCCACATGAAATAATTGTGGAAAAACCATGTCAGTCTACTTTACATTACTCCCATACACAGTATGGTACCTATGTCACATATCTCAAGTGTTTAAATCATCTAAAATAGCAATATTAAAAATGGAATATTACGGCATATACCGTTTTAAACAACTCTTTTTAGGACGGTATTTTAATAAATGTACCATTGCACATTGTTTATACAATTGCCAATTGGGTATCTCAATTTAGCAGCTGATTTAAGCTGCTCACCTGGAAAACTTGTAAATAACCTTCTTACATTTCTCCTATTAATATTGTTAAATAGAGAAATTAAATATTTTTCATTTGATTTGAAAGAGATCAAAGAGAAAAAAAGAAAATAGAGGAGAAAAAATTGAAAGGAAAGAGACATTAGAGAAGAAAAATAGAGTTGAGAAAAAGAGGAGATAAGAATAAGTTATATGATAAAGAGGAAGGGAAATGATTGAAAGAGAAAAGAGGGAAAGGAGGAAATGGGTGAGGATAGGCGAGCAAAAGGAAATTAGAGGAAAGTGAGGGAGATGCAAGAGAAGAAAAAACTGACTGTTCCAGGGCCCTGCTAACTGTAGTGTTTAGCAACTTTCTCTTGCCAATCATTTCCTGGACAAAAAGAGGTAAATCCCAGATGTGGACTCATCTCTTTAGGGTTATCTCCTGTCCTGGAATAAAGGGGCAGCTTAATTAGGGATGAAAGAAGGAGGGAACATATTGGATTATTCAAAACCTCCAATTTTAAAAGGGAGGTGGGGAGAGACCTATATTTAGACCATGATGTGAAATTTAGTCATCGGTGATGGTTCATCAGTCCTTTATATTTTTGTCTAGGCTTTAAAAGAGACGGCCTTCTGGGTGTGACAGAGAATCTTTAATTTATTGTAATATTGCAAGAGCAGGGTCCATTTCTCCTTCTGTACCCCAATAGCTTAATAAGTGTTAAAGCCATTGTCAATTCTAGTGTTAATGTTGATTTTCACACATTTTAATAGCTCTTGACTTAATCTGCTGACACTCTATAATGTGAAATTTAGTATATAAATGTACTTTAGTATTTACATTTTGCATAGTCTGTGAAACACGTTTATATGCATCTGTTTTCCGATGCTGAATAACGTTCTTGGTTAAAACAATTACATCTTCAATGCCCCCCCCATGCATGTTTCCAGGGCCAGGAAAATTGCCTTATTCAACGATAGTATTTACTTTTGGAGGATATATAGTACATGTCCAGGGCTGGTTTACTTGAGAAACAACCTGTCTCAACCAGTACAGAACAGCCCAGATGTAATCTAGTTAATGTACACTGGTGCTTTAAACACTCTGTTATGCCAACATTTTAGAAACTAAAATTGTAAATTCAGATTCATACAAATTTAAATTTTAACAAACATTCTTAAATTTGTTAATTCATATGAATGTTGAAAACTAGGAAGAACCCCTGATGAAATAAAATACTCTGAATTTACAACTTGTCATTCCTCGTGATTGTGAATCATTTAACAAACTTAATAACCAATATTGTTACTAGAACAAGTCAGCATTAGTTTAATAGTATTACCTAACCCATTTCTTCTGTAGTATTCTATCATATTTAAATATAAAGTTATTACACCAGGAAAAATGGGCCGAATGGTTCTTATCAGCAATCAAATTCTATATTTCTATATGTTATGAATACAATAAACCTATGGAAAGTACACAAACTTAACCTCAGAAGCACTGTTATTATTCCAAAGACTGACACTGCTAGATCATTATGATGCTGTTCAGTTAATTATTGGCAAGAAATATAGACAATATTGGGAAGTTGTCTGTTACTCCAGCCAGTTTGTTTGTTCTTTGTCAATAAGAGGTGAGCCTATAAACATTTCTGATGCAGGTGAATAACATGTAATTATTCTAAAGTTTTTTTTTTGCTAACTATATTTTTTAAGGGACTTCTGAATGGATGTGTGTGTTCTTTCAAACTCAATCATGAGACAATATAATCAATATACATTTTATTGGACACTGTAGTATCTCAGACGGTCTCCTAAACAAAGAATGCATATTAACATATTTAAGTGTTAACATAATGTGTCCAATAAAAACATGACAATGCATACTTGTTTGTGTGTTATTAGTTATAGCAGATATTTGTTAGATCAAATTCAATGACCAAAATGTGCAGAAATCCAGGTAATACCAAAGCAGTCACATACTTTTTTTTTTGTGTGGACTCAGGGGCGTCCAACCTGCGGCCCTCCAGCTGCTGCAGGACTACATCTCCCAGAATGCTCTTTCAGCTAAGGGGCTGGCTGAGGAGGATGGGAGATGTAGTCCTGCAGTTGGAGGGCCGCAGGTTGGACGCCCCCTAGACAAAATAGAAGACTCCAAAACATACACATTATATACACCTTTCTAAAAAAAAAAAAATTGTAATCATATTCCCTATAACTTGCAAGGCACCAAACAAATCTGGTGATCTGATGTTATAGTCTTATACAGTGTGCTTATCAGGAACAATGGCCTAACTTATTTTATTACCTATGTAAATAGTGACTAATAAAAACACAAGATAAGTCTAATGTCAGCCAAGGGCAGATGGAAAAAAAAGGATCTACATCTAAAAGGACTCCTGATATAACCGGTTGTAGGCAACATGGGGAAAAAAAACTCCCTCTTAATTGTTAATTCATACAACAGTAACACCGTTGTCACAGGCACAGCTTTATTGTCAGCCACTGTGTCTTAGGATCTTAGTTGGGAAAAAATACTTATGTATTAAACAAGCAATATACATAAATGATGTGTGCCTGGAAGCTCCCCATGTTTGCCCCGGGGTCTGTCTATGGTCCTGCTTTCTTGGTTAAATAAGCCAATAAGAAAACACTAACGACAGAAGAATGAAGTAACGATAGAGAGTGAAAGGGAGGGGAAGAGAATTAGATAAAAAAAAAGTAATGGGAAGAGTAATGGAGAAAAGAAGCTAGAAAGAGTAACAGAGAGAGGACAGAAGAAAGAGAGAGTGAAAGAGGATTGGAGAAATGGTAAAGAGTGAAAGAAAAATGGAAATGAGAAGAGAAAAACATAAAAGAAACAACAGTGGGAAAGAGGTAAGAAAAAAACAAAGTAGAAAGAAAGAGAGAGAGAGAAGAAAAAGAAAAAAGTGTTAAGGGAGTACAGCAGGGAAAAAGTGAGAGAAAAGAGGGGGACAGAGAGAGAGAGAATGGATAGAGAATGGATAGAGGGAGAGGAGGAAAGAAAAAGAGGGGAAAAAAGAAAATAAAAAAGTGCATGTAATTTTAATGTTAGACATATATACTAGTGCATAATGTATATATAATGTCAATATGAGCTTGTTAAAAAACAATGTCTATTGTAATCCAGAAGTGTTGTGGATTTATATCTAAGTCAGGACACATTAACAACACGTAAAGATCCATTTTTAAATGGTACATGAGCTTCCTTCTTTTCATATACCCATGGCCGCCTGCAGATTTTTTTTCCAGGGGAGCGAAATATCTATCTTAGAGTTTCTATAACCTTAGGCAGTCTATGGCGGTCTATATCTGTGGCGCTTCCTCTTGGATTTATTTGCATAGAAACATTTGCAAAAACCCAATTCGTTGCCCTAAGCAGGTGGGTGCCTACATGGTAAGGCCACCACTGTGGATAACATATACTTTATATTTAGTTCAAAGCACCAGCACAATATGGCTTCCCGTCTGCCATGTCTACTTTGTGCTGCATATTAAAGAGACGTATTGTAACAGGCATTTGTAAACACGGGATCTCAGGCAACAGCGGGTTAGGAATCAAGCATGACATGCCTTATGTTTTAGTCTGTGTCTGGAATTGTCAGAATCCATGGTGAAGGACTCACTGAGTAAGTATTACCGATTAATAATAAGCATTCCTCACTTATACGTAAATATGAGGGAAAACATTATATAGAGATCAAGATATTTGCACATTTGTATAAAACTGTTACAGGTGAGATTTGATACAAAATAATAATAAATGTGCGAGAGTGTAAAACCAATGAAAATTCAAACCTCTCTACGTCTTTTTTGTTTGTGTTATTGGGGGTCTCTCCTCATTTTAAGACATTTGTACAAATTTACGAAATTGACAAAAAAAAAGTACAAATCAGAATATAAAAGTCTTCTGGTGAAATACACGAGCCAGTGAAACAAAAAAGTCTGCTTCACTGCACTGAAACAAATGGATTATGACCACTTAAAGCTCTGCTCACACAATTGAATCATACTTTGTAGTTACATACTACAAAATTTATCAGAATATCAGGAGGAATCCACATTTTTTCAGCTACATGTTAGAATAATGTAATGAATGCTAAAAGATCACAGGCCATCTCTAAAAAGCAATTCTGGGTCAATCACCATGGCAA
Organism: Spea bombifrons; assembly: GCF_027358695.1. NCBI lineage: Eukaryota > Metazoa > Chordata > Amphibia > Anura > Pelobatidae > Spea > Spea bombifrons. The sequence goes on along the minus strand of NC_071087.1, from coordinate 36,050,589 downwards.
CTATATTGTCACACACTTTGCAACATAAGTGCTCTTTATTAATATGGTTGTATATTTTATGTGATGGTTAACTATTAAAGTTGTAACTCTGCTCTTAATACACTATACATTTAGTGTGAGTCTGTGTGGGTGTCAGTTCAATGAGCATAGGTCTGATCATGAGATGTTGCATTGTTGCTCTGTCTTTCAGTTGCTGTGGAATTTCAAGTTTTGCGACATTTGCCTTATATACATTTTCAGAGTGTGGATATACTGATCAATAATGACAATACAACCTACAATAGTCATCTAGTAACATACCCTTTACTGTAGTCTCTTGCCAGATAATTATAATCTATTTTAATCAGCGTGACCCCGTGGTGAAACTGAGTCTGCTCCCAGAGTGTCCTAGCAGCTGGACAGAAAGCTGCAGGAGTGGTGAAAATTAAGTGGGGGCAAGAGGGAGGGGGTATGTTTGTTATATATCTTTATGTATGTCAATACATATATGTATGTATGTATGTTTGCACAGGGCCCTGGTGTGAAAATTGCCCTGAAGCCCCCCAACTTCTCCAAGCAACATGTCCTACATGGGCCGCCTTGCCCTAAACAGCTTGTAAGTGCTACCTTTGCCTCAAACAGCTTGTGAGTGTCTTTGCCCTCAAGCAGCTTATCAATGCCATCCTAACCCTCAAACAGCCTGTCTGTGCCATCTTTGCCCCCAGCCTACCGGTGCCCCCAAGTAGCTCATCTGTGCCATAATTGGCCCCAAACAACTTGTCTGTACCTTCTCTGGCCCTTCCCCCCTTCCAACATACACTCTGGCACACATATGTAAACACACTTACTCATTATACACACTTCATACTCACTAGCACAGACTCCATCGCCCCCTACTTACACATACATGCTTACACACACACAAAATTACACATTCATGCTTATACACACATACAATTACACATCCTAGCTCATACACACAATTACACATCCTAGCTCATACACACACAATTACACATCCATGCCCACACATACACACACACGCAATTACACATTCATGCTCACATACACAATTACACATCCATGCTCTCTCACACACACAAACATGAATTATGTATGCTTAGTCCCTGGTGATGAAATGACCCGTAGAAAAAAAACCCCACACAAAACAACATTGTTTTTAAAAGCATTTGCTTCAAGGGATATATGCATAGTTGGCATGCCTTTCTATTTTGGATACTTTTCTGATCATAAATAATGTTTTACAAGCTATGCATTTTCCCATTAAGTTACATAATATACCAATGGTCTCATAATAAATACAAATCTGAAAACCAACAAAAGCATTTGACATATTTGTTAGTGGAAATATTTTAATCATATTCATTAAAAGTTCTAATTTTACAAAAGGTTGTAAAACATTGTTCACATTCTTATGTGGAACTTTTTACATCGCCTATTCTAAACATTGATGCAGCATGATGATCACATCCTTAGAATTCTTATTTACCCAAAGAGACTGAAAGGTCAAATTTATCCTTGTTTTCTTAGTATTTTGATGATAATGGCAGATGTCTTTTGCTCTTTGCTTCCATCAAGTAGTCAAATTAAAAACATAGGCAGCAAATAAGAACAATTCAGCCCATCTAGTCTGTCTATTTTTCGTTGATTTTAAAGTGAGTCCTTGGCCTTGCCTTAAATGTAAATTTTCAGATGTCTACATAATCACTGCATTAGCAATGTAAATGATTTTTTTTTTTGTCGGCTCAAAAACCCTATTCCTCTATTTAATATTCAATCAGTCAGTTTGTGCATTTGTATGCTATAGCCTATATTCATATTATTAGTATCATTTAGTAATTAATATAGTTTTCCTTCTATAGCTAAATGATCTAAACATGTACAGCCTGGGGGAACAATTCGTTGTTTTTCATATGGCAGTTACTTTCAAATGCATAAACATGGGATGCCATGGAGAATAATAATCTGATAACATGTTGCAGCTTACAAGGCTAATTGTTATAAATTGTTTGTTATATGAGAGAACAGAGAATAAATGGAAAAGTCTTGCAGCAGAAGTGGTAGATGTTAATAGCGTGAGAGAATGTAAATGTCCATGGTGCACGTGAAGTCCGTTCTATATAGGAAGCAAAGCCAAGAATCAAGTTTGATGTCTTAGAGCATTTACAAGAAACAGACAAATTAGATGACTCTACAGTCAGGGTATGGATGCCATACTATTTTACCTTTACTGGTTGTTTTGTCAACACTCAGCTATAACCAAAAAACATCAAGTATGCCCACGTTCCACCAACCTTTGCAAGATTTAGTCAAAAACAAATTGACTTTTTGTGTTTGGGTTTCCTTGAAGCCAATGCTGTCATTTCTCTTAAGTAATGCATACATAATTGGAAAAATATTTGGGTGAAAATGTTTTATGTGCGTCATTTAGCTATATTGCCCACCGTTTGCCTTTCTGTAACTGTCTCCTGTGTTGGCTGATTTACTTTCCAGCGTTTAATCCTTATCTCATAATAATGTTGAGAAGTATCTATAAACTGTTTCTTTATCTCCAGTAAGTTTTCGCTCTTTGTAGTTAAGAAGATAATGCAAAGATACTTAATATTTTACTTCATATATGGCAACAATTAATTTCTCCTGCTCCCAAAGGGGTTTGTGAGATGTATGGTCTATTTTATGTAGTATGTAAACATCATATTCATTTCCCAGATTTATCTGTCTATCCATCTATCTATTAATCATCTACCCTTGGAACTCAGAGCAGATATATTTAATCCCTTCCTAACTAAATGTGATTTCTAAAATATTGACAACACAGAAATCCCAATACACTATTTCCTTATTTTTTATGATGCTTTGTGGTGATGTATAGTTTATAGATTATTATTTTAATCAAGATAAGAACATACTAAATTACACTATGGTGTGCCAATATTTGCTACTGTGAATTAAATTAAATTTGATGAAATACAAAAAATGCAAGTGTATCCATAACAAATATGATCATCCTATACTTTGTCAAATGCATCAACAAAAATGTTTTTTGTTTAAAAAAAGTACCCTGTTTCTTGTACTACACTTTTTTCTGCATCATTTATGTTAAAGTTTACGTCAAATTCAAAAAAAGATAAGTTACAGTCTATCCTGATAAGTTACATCAGGATAGAATCTAAAGTTACAAAGATAAAACAGCAATACATTGGATAGTAACATTTGCTATTTATTATTTTTATCCATAATCTGTGCACTAAGTCTTTTAAAAGCATTACAGAAAATTAAGAATGGATGGCAATTGTGAGCTCATCTGTCTCTGCACTCTTTTCATTTAGTTCAAAACATTTACACATATACTCTTTATGAAAATTATGAAATGATTGCACTATATTACCAAGTAAAATGAGTTAACTAAAAATAAGAATTAATAAGAGATATATCTCTAAACTCAGAGATTGCAGTTTATTTATAAGTCTTCTATGTGGGACGGAGTCAAAAGCCTTACTGAAATCCAGATACGCAATGTCTACTGCACCACCTTGATCAATTACTTTAGCCACCCAATTAAAAAATCAATAATATTAGTTTGGCATGATCTTCCTCAAGTAAACCCATGTTTTTTTTGATCTTGAAATCCATGTGACTTTAGATGTTCAACAATCGTCTACTTTAGCTAAACTATTCCCACCCACCTGACATTCTATATGACTACCTACAAATACCCTAAATCATGTGCATTAATATAATCTGGTTAAAAGTTACAGTCTATATTACCTTAGAAAAAGTGAAAACCTATGTCATCTGATCGAAACCTAAATCACAGAAACATGCATACTAAAAGATGCATCAGTACATCATCTTCCATGGGGGGAAGGGTATTCATTTAGTTAATAAATAGAGAGGAGGAGTTATGCAAATCGTATGTCAAGTAGCTTGATGTCTGTTTTTATTATCAGAATGGAGAATTTTCCACATTCCATTCTAAAATTCATCCACCAGTGACACCATTTTTAGGTTCTCTGAAAAGTTACTTCTGTAACACACCTTACAGTATAATGAGCGTCGCTGGTCCTTACTGCTGTGTGGTTGATTTAACAGTGTGAGACGTAATTTAGAAGGACATTCTGCACCTAACGCTTTCAGCCAGGACAGGAATATATAATGTCATTTGCATGTTATGAAAATAGATACAGAGATACTACTATATTTCAATGCAGTTTTATGAATTTCATATGTTTGGCAAAATTATATAAAATACTGTAAACTGCATCTTTTTTACTTAGGTTTAATTCCCATGTGTAGTGTCTTCCTACATTTTTTCACTTTTTAAAATTTTGGACAAGACATTTTAAATAGAATTGAATATTTGGATGAACTAAAACATATATTTATTCAGTAATCCCAAAGCTTCCATAATAAATAGTGAGACACAGAGAGAAAAACACAGCAGCAGATGCTATAATACAGAGTTAATTACTAAATTAATTTTGGAATAAAATGCTGCTTCTACCTCCTGTTAGAATTGAGCTCTATAACTCTTTTTCATTGTATGATTGTATGATTTAATGCATTACATTTTCAAATATGACTGTAATGGTGATATAAAAGTCATTACAAAAGTAATTAAAGGGGATCTGTTACCTTTACAGATTTAAGCATTACCAAATAAATGCATTGAAACTACCTGTTTCCTGTGATTTTTGCTTGTCAAGCAATGTAATTGTATTAGTGATATCTGTTTACAGATATCAGGGCATCAGAGAATTGTGGCAGAATGTGACACAACTAGCATATCTAGTGTCCTGAAGTAGGTCTGTTAACAGGTCTCTGTATTGGAGAACAATGGCATGACCAACAGATTGTGTGTCTGTAGATGGAAGACATGGAGGATGGCTGTCTTTAACAGACTGTAGTGGGATTTTGGCGGATAGAGGCATGGAATTAGTAGACGGTAGCATGAACTTGGCAGACTAGAAGTCTGTACAGGAACTGAGTGTCTGTGACAGCAATATTGGACAGATTGGTGATAGTAGCAGGAACTTGGAAGACTGTATCAGGAACTCTGTCTGTGACTGAAATCTAAGAGACTTTAAAAGGAAATAAAACAACATGGGAGCCTGCCCTATAGGAGGGTAACTACTTGGGAGGGGCATTACCGTTTTACAGTGGTGACCTCTCCATTACAATATCAGACTGGTCCCACCCATCAGTACAGTCCAGACCCGAAATGTATAGCAAGCCTCCCCTGCACGAGTTATACAACAACCACAGACATTTGTTTCATATGCTTCTCATAGGCCTCATCTGTGTGGTATGGCTGATATCCCTCTAAGTGTGGTGAGCCAGGGAGGCGGGGGAAAAGGACACAAGGAAGAACATGACAACCAGAGTCCACAGAAAATCACAGCCAGAAAACCAGGAATTACCAATCAGAGACCAGGAAAAATGCTGCATTCTAGGAAATTCTGAGAAACTCTGCTATATAAAGACCGCATGGAGGCAGAGAATCAACAAGAAAAAACTTCTGCTTGTCTCTTCAATACTCCTCTATCCAACCAGGAAGCATCTCCACCAAGGAACCTTTCCAACTTCTCCTCAGCAATGCAAACAACTGGACAGGTGCTCATTTGGTTTACGTAAAAACATTTGCTTTATTATCCAGGCAAAAACTAGTACATATCAGTAAAGTGGCTTTGATGTCTCAGACATGGCCAAACATACACATGGTAGATCTAATTTCTAATTCCTGGAAAAGGTGAGTAATTACACCCACTAGTGTGGTTGCAATTACCTGGATCAATGAAAAATAATATAGCCACCCTGGAATAAAAATATTTTTTCCTAATGGGAGATCCAGCAAATCTCTCTTTTACTTAACCTATTGGGTTTTCTATACTTATATACTCACTGGCCACTTTATTAGGTACAACGGTTTAATTGCTTCTTACCACAAATAGCTAATCAGCCAATCACATGGCAGCAACTCAATGCACTTAGGCATGTAGGCGTGGTCAAGAAGTTGCTGACGTTCAACCCGAGCATCAGAATGCGGAAGAAAGGGGATTTAAGTGACTTTGAACATGTCATGGTTTTTGAAATGCCTTGTTGATGTCAGAGGTCAGAGGAGAATGGGCAGACTGGTTTGAGATGACAGGAAGGCAGCAGTAACTCAAATAAACACTTGTTACAACCAAGGCATGCAGAATACCATCTCTGAACCTTGAAGCAGATGGGCTACAGCACACAGAGGGCCACTCCTGTCAGTTAAGAACAGGAAACTGAGGCTACAATTTGCACAGGCTCACCAAACTTGGACAATGGAAGACTGGAAGAACGTTGCCTGGTCTGATGAGTCTCGATTCCAGCTGTGATATTCTGATGGCAGGGTCAGACTTTGGAGTAAACAACATGAAAGCATGGATCCATCCTGCCTTGTATCAATGATTCAGGCTGGTGTTGGTGTAATGGTGTGGAGGACATTTTCTTGGCACTCTTTGGACCCCTTAGTACCAATTCAGCCTACCTGAGTATTGTTGCTGACCATGTCCATCCCTTTATGACCACAGGGTACCCATCTTCTGATGGCTACTTCCAGCAGGATAATGCACCATGTCACAAAGCTCACCTTATCTGAAACTGGTTTCTTGAACATGACAATGAGTTCACGATACTCCCAATGGCTTCCACAGTCATTAGATCTCAATTCAATAGAGCACCTTTGGGATCTGGTGGAATGAGAGATTCGCATCATGGATGTGCAGCCGACAAATCTGCAGCAACTGCGTGATGCCATCATGTCCATGATGACCAAAATCTCTGGGGAATGTTTTCCAGCACCTTGTAGAACGTATGCCACGAAGAATTAAGGCAGTTCTGAAGGAAGCCCCTGTAGGATACCAGAAGGAAGTTGTGCTTTTCATGTCTAAAGGCTGTGGCAGACTCTGAACTTGCTGGGGACAGAGACTTCCTCTCATGTTGAGAAGAATGAAATGCAGTCTGCTTTTGACATGTTTAAACATGAGGTGGTCTCTGTTCCTTTGAACTGTCCTCACTTCTCGGCTGCTTATTCACTTTATAGAGACATTTATGGGTTCTGATTCTGAGCTGGATTTTCTGGATTAAGGTGAAGTTTCCTCTGAGCAAGGTGAGATCAGTGATTCTGATGGTTCTTATATCTTTCCAGTGGAAGAAGTAGACACCTTAAATACATTCTGCTAAAGACAGACAATCAAAGCATACATCAATAAACAAGGAGGCACAAGAAGTTGATCTTAGACACAATTCTCAAGTTTCTGTCTTTCTCAAAATCCAGAAAACCATCCTCTGGCTGTAGATACATTCTCCTAAATTTGGAATTTTCACCTGGTCTGTTTTTCCTCCCTTTCTGCAAATTTCAGAAGATCAGAAAAGAAAGATCTTCAGTTTCTCTGGTAGTCCCAGACTGGCCGAAGAGGATATGGTATGCACACCTGATACGTCTCAGTTCTCAGCCCCCACTGAGCTTGCCGGTTTGAATAGATCATCCAGATTCAAGAATATTCCATCCGACGGCCTGGAGATTAAATGGCAGATTTTAAGAGCGAGAGGTTTTTCTCCCGGGGTCACGGAAACTCTTGTCTTAAGTTGTAAGAAGGTGTCTTCCATTGGATATTTTGCACTTGGTTTTGACTCAAAGGGCTGTTCTGCATCATCATGCCCTTACCCTTTAATCCTTAATTTTCTCCAAGAAGACTTTGATCAGGTTTTACAGATGGTTACTCTGCTCTCAGCGCCATTATCAACCTTGAACTCAATTCACTTTGGATGTTCAGACTGTTTTCTAAGGCTCTATTCAGAATGAAGCCTCAATCTCAATCTGGTCCTGAGAAGCTTCACTAGATATCTGTTTGAGCTGTTATTCTTTTCACCTTCTGACCATCAAGCCGTCAATTCAAGAGCCTTTCCTTCATTTTTTTGTGTGGATAAAGTGGTGCTGTCTTTACCTCCTGAATTTGCTCCAAAAGTTCAGTCACCTTATTATAATAGAACAGCAGATTATCGTGCCTATTTCTTCCCTTCCTCTTCTACCCCTGAAAAAGAGATGCTTCGTACCTTAGAGCTCTGGAGGTGTCTCTCGCTATATCTGGTCAGACCCAAAAAGTGGAGGAAATCTTTCCTTCTGTTCATGGCTTCTTCAGGACCCAGTAAAGACCAAAGTGTCTCAAAACGAACTTTGGCTAGGTAGATCATCCTTACCATTCATATGGCCTATTCCTTAGCCAACAAGGCTTCACTGTATTGTATTTACCTTTTGTTAATAAGGTTTTTTTCTTTTGGCATTTCCTACGTCTACATAGGTGGTCTTTTTTATTCATTGAAGTGAAGGGGTTTTTATTTTCTTTTAAAATCCTGCCCTATCTCAGGTACAGAGGTGGAGTCCATCTCCAGGTGTCACCAGGGATCTACAGGGAAAGTGATTTTTATCTGGTGTTCCAACTTCAAACGAGGGAAAATAGGATTTCACAGTACTTTTGTTTGTTGTTTGAAACACGTCATCTTTTGATTTTGTGATTAATAATCAATTAATCCACATAGCATTCCTATGGAATTGCACTAATTTCTCTCCTAAACTAAAGAAAAAATGTACACCTAAGTACACCTAATTTTCTTTAGTTTAGGATTGGTGTATTTGCCAGTAGTGTAAACAAATATTTTCTGTATAGAAACTTAGTGATAGACCATACTTAATATATTGAAGTGGGGTTGCAGTGCTTAGGTTGTGTAGAATTTTGAAAACTAAATACATGCCTTAGTTATAAACTAGATAATTTACATTTAACCTATTTTGTCATAGTAAATAACACTGTTTTGCTGGCTTGTCACAAATTTTTCAATGAAAATAAATGCACACACAAATACATTACAATAGCTATTTCTGTTCTTCCACTGGTACATATTTGTGAAATGGTATTATTAAGTGCTTTAAGAAAACAGTTTGTTGCCTGCGTTTTTTATAGCGCTTAGTGAAATTGCTAATATGTTTATTTTTCCAAAGAATTGTCTACATCGTTTCACTTTCTTATTAGCACAAGTGTAGACCGCTGTCAAAATGATGGCTATAAACTTTTCTGCTGTTTATTAGTTTTTATAGCTGTTTATAATTCTGAATAAAAATACAATGACTCATTTATAAAACTGAAAATTGCTAAAACGCCAAATGGAAGTTTTACTTGGAATGATAGGTAGAGGTTTTCAAATTATCTTCTACCAACATTGTTTACCTTCTTAATTATGTTTTTATGCAGAAATCACCTTGCCCGTTGTGGCTGGCATATATCACCAGACAGTCTACCGCACAGTCCTGGACGTTCACATTAGCAAGAGGAGCGCCAGTGACGAGCAGCAGGAGGTGGGGAAATCTGGACACCAGACTTCAAAATCCAGAACTGCTCAGCCCAGATACTCTAGTGTGGTTGTCAGGATTCCACCCTGTCAGCCTGGAGTCTGTATTCATTCAGGTGTTTTGTCTGTTGCAGCCTCTAGAGTCCATTTGTCAGATCATAAGGGGCAACCATTTCCCCTAAATACCTGTTGATTCCATCATTCTAGGCCTTTGAGTTGCAGTGTATACAGCTTACTGCTGTTGCTCTGTTACTGCTACTGCTAGCAGTTTTATGTGGATTCTACCCGTTTTGACCCTGCTCAACATGACCTTCCAGCCTTGTTCCTGTTGTGTGCACTGTCCAAGGGCTTCCAGGCATGTTTGCTGTCCGAGGGCTTCCAGCCATGTGCGCTGTCTGGGGGCTTTCCAGCCGTCTATCCAGCACCTCGTCTGAGGACCTTCCAGCCGTGTTGCCTGCCAAATCTAGTCCTGGTTCCTACATTCTCTGTGGCAGGCTGATCCGCCCCACGCCTAAGGAACAGGACCTGTAGGGGATATCTTTGATCTCCCTCTAACCGGCAGTGCACCTGACCTCATTACTCACTGGCTGCATTGCAAGACCTGACCTTGCATTTCATTGCTCCCTCGTGATGCTGCCGGCGAGTGATCATGGTACACCCCACAGTCGCCGGGATATGATGTTTGTCAAATGCTATATGGAAATATTGTTGAGTGCCATTCTCTGTTTGGTGTCAAAGGGTAATTTCCCTGTAAAATTGCATTCAGGATGGTAACGCATTATGCGTCAATGACATCGGTGTAAAATACTTTGTTAAAGATGTTTGCGATAATGTTCTCCTATCATACAGTAGTTTATACCATAAAAAAATATTGCTTGCGGCACAAAGGTCATTTCACTCTCAAAATCAGTAAGTATTGTTATCCTGGGTATTATAAATCTATACACGTCTACACACATTTATATACTAACCAGGGTATATGAAATGTACTTTTCATCAGGGTCATCTACCTAAAGTTAAAAGATGCTTCCACAACAGTAGCTATGAAATCCAGAACAGGTTTCAGGGCAATCCCACCACCCCAATATAAAACTGTGATGTTGCACTTGATTCCCTACGCCTCTGAACACTTTACTAGTGACTGATAATATGTACAGTTTAAACTTTTCTAATTAGTTAAATAATTGCCAAAAATTAATATCTGCTACTGCTCAGATTTAGCTTGTTGATTTGGAATAAATTAGTTCCTGTAGCAAAATATATTAGCAATTTGAACTAGCCTGTGCGGTTGGCAATTCACTTATTATTTCTTAAAATACACTATATGCAAGGTGGCATATTTTGGTAAATTGCTCAAATGCTATCAACAGGAAACCACAATTGAGTGCTAATGATTTCAAATCACCAGAGAGTAGAAATAACCATTATTAATAAGCTCTGCATTATAAAGTACGTTTTTGATACAAACATATTACATTAAATTAATGCATAATCTGCAAGTTTGCAACTACATTGGGCTTGTATTATAAATTGACCTTTAAAATGTCCTATTTTAGTGGTCTTGTAAAACCAAAAATATATAATGCCTTGTTAGGTTAGGAGGGTTTTTTTATGCTGTATCCCCTTTACATAATGCATGAATAATGCATTTAATCTTGTATTTGCCTAAATCACATTCTAATTAGGCTTTTCCTATGTCTTGTATGACATGATTGTCAGGCACTCTAGTTTATAATATTTGTCTTCAACAATTTTCAAATATTTATCAAACAGTATAAATGTATCTTTGAGTTTCTTTTATTTGTGTATATATAGACGAACAGTTGCTCAAAAAGTGAGAAAAATAGAAATGTCTGCCCTGGTAGAATTGTGCACCCCCCTGCCAAAATGTTTGATATTAAATAGTGTTACACATACTTGGCTTCTCCAATCACTCTGTCAGGAACCACTTTTTCACTGCCTGAACCATGGCTTTTTCATACCTGTGGTATATAAATCTGCTACCACTAATGGCCACCCTCCGCCCTCTGGAGCACTCAGAACTCAATTACTAGGATCAGGTGTGCCTTGTTACCTGGATTGAGGGTAGCTAATGAGAAGGGGGAGGGCAGGGAGAGGGTAACTAATGAGAAGGGGTGAGGGCAGGGAGAGGGTAACTAGTGAGAAGGGGGGCAGGGAGAGGGTAGCGAGTGAGAAGGGGACAGGGAAAGGGTAGCTAGTGAGAAGGGGCGGCAGGGAGAGGGTAGCTAGTGTGAGAAGGGGGTAGGGAGGGGGTAGATAGTGTGAGAAGGGGGGGTAGATAGCATGGGGGGGTAGATTGTATGAAAAGGGGGTGAAGTGGGGATAAACGTAACAAAAGGGGGTAGTAAGTATATTGAAATGAAGAGTTAGAATGAATGAATATGTGGATGAATTGTGTGAATGAGTAAGAGAATGAATTAATCCACGTGTGGATGAATTGTGTGAATGAGTGAAATAATGAATTAATGTGTGGATGAATTGCTTTAATTATTTGTGAGCTGGGCTGTTTGGGGACAAAGTTGTCTCACGCTGGGCTGTTTGTGGACAAAGTTGTCTCACACTGGGCTGTTTGGGGACAAAGTTGTCTCACTCTGGACTGTAATTTGTTTGTGTAATCTGAGCGCTGGTCAGGTTATATGTGGGGAATGTGAACGCTAGGGCTGGCCTTTGGGGTGTGCAACCTGTGATCTATGCCTATAATTTAGGGGGTTTCAGTCTGCAGATTCTAACAAAATAAGAAAAAATGAAATAGACTCACAAAGGTTGCTCCTTATATAATGTGGAGCTCCATATATGCACTTTGCAAGAACCTCCAATCACCGTAGTAAATATTACGGTATCAAATAATTTATTGAAATCCAGAAAGTATAGAAATGAATTTCTTTATCAATCTACATCCATATATGAACAAGCAAGTAATCAGGAAAAGGTCCCTTCAAAACTCTGATAGAATCCAGTCCCCGTGTCCAGTGTAGGTATATAAGAATTTCTGGGAGACTTCAAGATTGAGGTTGGGCTCTGGTGTATGAAAGGGGCCAACTGTGAATAAATTGTTTCTAACACCACCTGAAGATGTCTCTAGGAGACACGCACACTAACATGGAGTTATGTGGAGGGAAACTACATACCAAGTACGACTGCAGAAAGCAGGATTCACCCGCGCCCCACCCCTCCTGTGGAATTCCCTTCCCTGTTCCGTTCAGATTTTCTGCCTGATACGCAACTTTCAAAACCTCTCTGAAAACCCACCTGTTCAGGGAAGTGTACAACATTCCTTCCCATTACGCCCAACCATCATAATCAAGCCATCTGAACAATCAACAGTTTCAACACATCGTTGGAACCAGATCAACTCATCCCCATTCAAGCCGTCCTCTCCTATTGTTTCCCTTCCCCCTCTTCTCTTTTGCACCAATTTTTTATTGTATGTGTTATTGTATGTGAAATTGTTCTACTGACTGTAGCAGCGCTGCAGAATCTGCCGACGCTTTATAAATAAATGTAATGTAACATATCTACCCAGACACACACTTGCATACCCAGAAAGGCAGACATTAACAGGCATACCCAGACAATGACACACATACACGCAACTCGTTTACCCCAGGAAGCCTCAACCTGTCTTTGATGCAGCTCACCCTGCTGCGCTACCCCCACCTGGTCATTCAACACAACGTTGCCTCCTCCTCCTATGTCTATCTCAAGAGGAGCAATTTCCCTATTGCATCCCCCCCACCGGATCTGCCAATTTGCTGAGTGAAGGCATAAGACATCATATGCCAGCGTCGGCAGATTCACAATCTCCCAAACGGACCTGCACCTGCAGCGGCTTCTGTATGGGGGTGCGTTAAATGCAGCGGACTGGAATGCCCATCCAGTCCACCACATAGGAGGCACCCCCAGGTAGATCTGAGCCCTAGGCCGGCACCTACATTGCCTATAGGTAGCGCTGGCCCTGGCTATATGGAAGTAAATAGGAAGCAACTTAATGTATACATTGCTAAAAATTTATACATTTTAAGGTTTGACAGTTTATTTAACATAACTAAACTTTGTCAGTTTCCTTGATCTCATTGGATGCATAGAGGTTTGCTTTGCTCATCCTACATTCACCTCAGTTTAGACTTGGAATCAGCACATAAATATGAACGCATAACGCAGAAATAAGCAGTTACCGCTCATTTTTGTTTGTTTTTTATTGTTCTGGGCATTCAATTGTCAACTGTTGAGAATACATATAGCATTCAGTCTCCTTTTTTTCATGAAATGCCTAGAATTTAGATAGCTCATTGAACTGTACACTATTTATCCTGCTAAAAGCCCCTGCCCCTGCAATATGTTTTATAAATGCACTTCAATGTTTACCCTGAGTTGCCTGGCACCCTGACCTAAATACTACTGTTCTGAAGCCATAAACCACATTAGTTTCAAAAATAGCAGATCATTTGTTTGAGAATAAATAGCTTACTGATTATGACAGAAGAAAGGGTTAGAAGGGTTAATCGTCGCCCCTAGCCAATTCCATATCTCACAGCATTTCAAGTGACCAAAATGGGTAGTTTTGTTTTAGAGGTGTAGCTGGGAGGGCAGGACTTTATTACACGTGGGATCCTTCTGAGTTGTTTATCTAATTGAGTAAGATATTTAAAATAAATATGTATTTTATTTATACAGTATCATTTGTGACTCCATTTCTATTGCTCTGTACACATTATTGTGGCTGTTAAGGCTGTAGAACACTATACTTATACCAGACATTTTGAGTTTCTAGAAAACATAAGTACATCAAAAATAAACTTGTAAGCTATAGGACATTACAGAAAAATTGTGCATAAAGCAAGATGCATACATGTAACTTTTCAGGATCTTGCATCATCCTTTATTCCTGTTCCAGAAACAAGTCCATGCAAAGTCCATGCAATTCCTGCATGGAAATACTGTGGGATAACTGAAGTTTCTCCTAAATTAGAACATTGTGTTGTTGATCAGGCTTAGAATTTCACCCCCAAGTACGTGGTCATTTCGTTATACTCCTAATCTTTCATGCAACTTCTAAAAATTCATGCAAGATATTATTATTAAAATACATTTACATTTCTAAATTGTACGCTCTTTTGAGAAGGGCTCGCCTCACCTGTTGTTTCTGTAAGTCATATTGTTATATTATATTCTACATTTTATGTCCTCTCTACCCTTTGTACAGCGAAATGGAATTTGATGGCGCTATAAAAAGCAATAAATAATAATAATAATATGCAATGCTCCAATTTAGAGGATTTCTAATTGCAACATGTGTTATTCAAATACACATTTAAAAAGTATAAAATGAAACCAGTACAAATATTCATGTAAAACTTCATTAATTGTAGCAGAATCTGACCATTATGCTGTATTATTATTTCCTGCTTTTACTGCATGTCAAAAATATGTTTTTATTTATTTTTTTATAAGTTGAACAGAAACTACAACCTTGGCTTAAAGTAAATCTGTCACTTATTAAAATAAACAATATATATACCAACAGGGAATGTTATCTGAAGTTCATTTTTCAAGGATAGGACTTGTTATTCTTGAGCATTATGTTTTCTCTCAATTCTTGTTGATTATTGTTGTT
Organism: Spea bombifrons; assembly: GCF_027358695.1. NCBI lineage: Eukaryota > Metazoa > Chordata > Amphibia > Anura > Pelobatidae > Spea > Spea bombifrons. Next base: position 36,035,579 of record NC_071087.1, on the reverse strand, counting down.
TGGTTCCGGCAGCATTTGGAAAGGGGAGGTAAGGGAGAGAATGTCAGAACAGGAGATTAGCTCCTTCTTTACTGTACCTAAAAACCTGAGCCTTTTTCAGCAGTTTTACACTATGTATCCTTAGCCATTATTCTTCTTTTTAATTTTTCATGCATCCACACAAATGATATATTCTTTTAAAGGACACATAGCGGTTTCTTTTAATACAATTTTAGAGGTATAGCCCAACATTTAGTATTAATAATACATTAAAATAATGAATATATTTTAAAATGGTCCCAAAACCAGCTCAGTTGACCAAAATACCACAAAATATATTAATGTAAGTGCTGGAAAACTGCTGTAAGCAGCGCCTTTTGTATCTTTCCTTTTATCTCATTGGTGGTAAAGCGGTTTTGCCATTCTCGTAGCGCAATATTGGGGTTGATAAGGTTGTTTCAAGCTTATGTAAATTTTCCCTGACAGCACTTGTTGTTGCGTATGTAGTCAGGCGCTTTTAATTGCTCCACATAGTCGTATAGAGAAGGAATGTTCCCCATCTATGACTAAATTTAGTCAAGGGCATTGAACTGACTGGGTTATCTTTATTGTAAAAGGATGTGTATGTTACCACATTGTTAGTCTTTGTAAAAAGCAAACCAATGTGAATGTCCTGTCAGTTTCAACTGAAACATAAGAAGTACTTCAACAGTATATTATACAAATAGTACATAGAATTAATCAACATAAATATCAGTTAGTGACTCATGTATAACTAGAAAAATGAAATTTGCACTTTTACAATGCCAAATGCAATCTGGTTATCTTTATTCTGTTCATAAATTAACATTTCAAAGACTTTGAATATTAAAAAAACGTATATATAATGAGGAAGATTATATAACACGTCAGAAGAAATACCGTATTTGCTCGACCCCCCAAAATCTAAATATTAATTAAGGAAAAAAAACAAAAAGCCTGAATATAAGACTACCCTATAGGGAAAAAAAGTTTTACTAGTAAATATTAATTCATGTAAACAATTTTTTCATATCTAATAAAAGCTATGATTGAGAAAAATATATATATTTTTTATTTCCTTTTATTTGCCAACCTGGCCCCCCAGTTATGCACATCTGCCCCCAGGGTTGCCACTCTGCCCCCAGAAATGCCTTATACCCCCTATTTGCCACTCTGCCCCATGATGTGCCTTTTAACCCTCTATATGCCAGAGTGGCATATAGGGGGTTAAAATGTATATCATGGGGCAGGGTGGCATATAGGGGGTTAAAAGGCATTTCTGGAGGTATATAACTGCTAACAACAATCACACTCCGATCAAGTCAAGGCAGCCAGTACATGCTGGAACCTGGGGATGATAGGAGTGTGAGTACAGCCTCCCTATGCCATGCTACCACCACCACCCCCCTTACACATCCATGCTATCATAAACACATTCATTCACAAACATTTAAATACTCATTCATTCCATTAATCACACATACTTGCTCAAAAACCTTCCCCCACCCCCTTACCTGAACTGCAGATCTCTCACTCGAAGACTTCTGCAGGGGCCTGGCTGTGCGAGCAACTTCTCTGGCCCCGCCCCCAGAGGAAGGAGGGGGGAGGCAGAGTTATGTGACACTCTGCTAGCTTCTGTTTTCCTGCTGCTCGCAACCAAAGCCCCGGTAAGCAGCCTGGCAACCTAATCGAGGTCTGATTAGAAGACGACCTCGATTATAAGACGAGGGGTATTTTTCAGAGCATTTGCTCTGAAAAAAACCTCGTCTTATAATCGAGCAAATATGGTATATAATATGATAAATGATGGTATATTGTATTATATTCATTGTATAGTTGGAGAACGCCTTAAAAGAACACTTTAGAAACATTTTCTGCAGAGATGTGGGGTCAGATGTTATGTCAAAAAAACTAACAAAAAATGTAATGTTTTTTTTAGCCACTCAACTACAATTTACTAGGGCTGCAACTAACGATTATTTTCATAATCGATTAGTTGGCTGATTATTTTTTCGATTAATCGATTAATCGGATAAAAAAATGAATGTACATTTTTCATTTATTTAAAATAATTTAATAAACAAATGATGTTAAATACAAATAGCAGAATAAAAAAAACTTTGATAAAATGCATTTCTTGTCTTTATTTCCCAACCAGCCCCCCCAATTTATGCACATTTGAGCTTGCCACATGCCTCCCAGACATGCCACTCTACCCCCACATATGCCACTTCACTCTACCCCCACATATGCCACTGTGGCCCCTGATATGCCTTATACCCCCTGATACACCACTTCATCCTCCCCAGACATGCCACACTGCCTCCCAGACATGCCACGCTGCCTCCCAGACATGCCACTCTACCCCCACATATGCCACTCCACTCTACCCCCACATATGCCACTGTGGCCCCTGATATGCCTTATACCCCTTGATACACCACTTCATCCTCCCCAGACATGCCACACTGCCTCCCAGACATGCCACACTGCCCTCCCCACACATGCCACTCCACTCTACCCCCAGATATGCCACACCACTCTATCCCCAGATATGCCACTATGGCCCCAGATATGCCTTATACACCCTGATACACCACTCCGTCCTCCCCAGACATGCCACACTGCCCTCCCCACATATGCCTTATACCCCCAGATATGTCACTCCGTCCTCCCCAAATATGCCTTATACCCCCCCATATACCTCATAGTCCCCTCATAGAGTCACAGACCCGTTCGCATCACACTGACACCATACTTTTATAAATAAGTACTCGGTTAATCTTCACTGCCCCCAGGATTTAGATTCCCCTTCGGTTGCCCCCCTTTACCTCTAACCTTTTATTAAATTAATTAAAATAACCCTCAGTCCTCATCATTAAATTAACCCTAAACACCCCATTAACCATAACTATCCGTACATTAACCCTAAATACCCCATCAACCACAACTACCCTAAATTAACCCTAAATACCCCATCAACCACAACTACCCTAAATTAACCCTAAACACCCCATCAACCACAACTGCCCCTAAATTAACCCTAAACACCCAATTAACCACAACTGTCCCTAAATTAACCCTAAACACCCCATCAACAACTGCCCCTAAATTAACCCTAAACACACCATTAACCATAACTGCCCCAAATTAACCCTAAACATCCCATTAACCACAGCTGCCCCTAAATTAACCCTAAACACCCCATTAACCATAGCTGCCCTTAAATTAACCCTAAACACCCCATTAACCATAACTGCCCCTAAATTAACCCTAAACACCCCATTAACCATAGCTGCCCCTAAATTAACCCTAAACATCCCATTAACCATAACTGCCCCTAAATTAACCCTAAACACCCCATTAACCATAGCTGCCCCCTAAATTAACCCTAAACACCCCATTAACCATAACTGCCCCTAAATTAACCCTAAACACCCCATTAACCATAGCTGCCCCTAAATTAACCCTAAACATCCCATTAACCATAGCTGCCCCTAAATTAACCCTAAACACCCCATTAACCATAACTGCCCCTAAATTAACCCTAAACACCCCATTAACCATAACTGCCTCTAAATTAACCACCATCTCCCCTAACTTTCAGCAGCCCAAATATAAATTTTATACTTACAGTTAGATGAGTGTCACAGCCATGTGGTTCTGGGAGAAGGAAGGGGCGGGGCCACTTGTCACAGTGATAACAGGGAGGGACTGGTACGTAGGAGCTGCTGCTGTGAGTCACTGAAATGGATTATATAATGAGGGGTATGTTTCCTCTGAAAAAACCCTCATTTTATAATCGATAAAAATTGATTCAACTAATCGATAATGAAATTTGTTGGCAACGATTTTCATTATCGATTATTATCGATTTTATCGCTTAGTTGTTGCAGCCCTACAATTTACTTTAAATAACTAAAGCTTATAAATAAACATTATTAACGCCTTCACGACAATTGATCGATGTTGAGGCATTCAGCAACACCGAGATCGGCAGCAGAGGCCCGTGTGGCCCCTCCCTCAGACATCAACTTCCACCATATATTTAATGGTGAATGCGGATGCCTGATTTAAAAGAGCTTCTGAGGCGATCAACAATCGCCTCCTAAGCTTAAACGGTGTCGCTGAATTGCCTTGATAGCCAGGCATTCAGAGATTTTGCCTCTCGCAAGATGACGGTATCCTTTAACAAAAATAAACAAGTTTCGATTTTGGAAATGAGGTAAATTGCATTGGCCCGCTTCAAAGATGTTCCAAATAGCACATGGGGCAGAATGACCAAATTTGGAAAACAAAATATTTTCAAATAGCAAAACGCTACTTGTACTTATTGCCCTATAACTTGCAAAAAAAAGCAAGAGCACTTATACTAAAAGCCCCCTTTCTTTTACTACACCCAGCAGTCTTTCCATGTCAACACAAATCAAAAATGTAATGCAAAAAGAAAACAAAGAACTATTTTATGCAAATTCCTCTGCATTCCTTCACTCCCTGTTCATGTTAAGTGTGGTATCACATTATGTTCAACCTAATCTAAGGCTGTAACAAAATGTGTGTTATTGTGGGATTTGTCCCCAACCAGCTATTCTTTTATCTGTATCTGAGATGACAGATCTGTATGTGAATCTTTTGTAGTTTAGTTTGTAGAATAGTTTGTCTCCCAAAAAGAGCGATAATTTTGTACTTGGAAATTCAGATTTCGATCATTTATTTTTTCATTTTCACATAAACTATTCTCCAAGAACCCTACAACCCTTTGATATGTGACCTTATTAGAGTAACCTGGGTTTAATAATTAAATCAATAGTTGAGGATGAATTGATTGGAGGTAAAGTTATTACATTATGCAGCGTGGCCTTTCTTAATGAAAAAAGGCTAGCCACACACAATATTTAGTGAGATCCTCCTAACTGACTGTAATTGAATTAACTTCTCCTTCTAGTATGTCTTAATATGTGTTTGTGTTTTTATTATTTTTGTATATTGTCAATTGTCATTGTATTGTTACTTGTATTTATTTGTTAATTTTATATTATCTACCAATGTAAAAGTGCTACAGAATTATAAATAAATGCAGTTAAATATACCATCACTGTTCATTGAATAAAGAAATAATGGACCAGCAATACTTACCAAATGTATTGCTTAGAGCATTGCTAAACTATATGTACTTGCATCTGCCATATGGCCACAATTTGAGAAGATCACAAGAAAGAGACAAGACTTTTTATGAAAAATTTCTTTAAAGAGAGGCAACACATTTTAATTAAATCCAGTTGTAGGATTACATGGGGGCATGTTTACCTAAAGTCAGAAAAAAACAGTTTTTTGTATTTTATTATTGTGTAGTATAAAACAATGCTTTTTGTGCTTTCTTTATGAATGTGCCTTACAAAAGAAATAAACATTAGGACTTTGGTGCAAACCTCCATACATTAGATATGTGAACTCACTAAGTTTGTAGGTTTGGTATTGTTTCCCTAAAGCTATCTATAAAATGAAATAGTATAGAATCCTTCAGCATGGAAAACATTAATTGCGTATTTACTGTAATGGCGCAATTATGATAGAATGCAAATTGCATCACTGGAAGTGAAATATGTTCCATGTTGGTAAATCAACACTTCAAACAATTCAAAGATATCCTTACGTCAAGACAGCTGCAGGATACAAATTAAACCATTATATTTATGATGGTTCCTCAAAAACCAGCAACTGACTGATGGATTTACAGTATTAAATATTCTAGGCAATAACTTAGATGTAATATCTAAATTCAACTCAACCAATGCCGACAGAAAGCAGATGTGAAAACTATGGATGCCACATCTAGCCAATGGATTCTCAATATATATTTTCAAGTTGTTTATTTAAAAGACTGTGTCTATAAATAAAATAATATTCTATTCTCATAATTCTAACTCAGTATTCCAATTTAATGGAAAAATATATTAAGTTGCACAAGAGGAAGTACCGTATTTGCTCGATGATAAGACGACCCTCCAAATCTGAATATTAATTTAGGAAAAAAAGAAAAAGCCTGAATATAAGATGACCCTATAGGAAAAAAGTTTTACCAGTAAATGTTAATTCATCTAAACTATTTTTAATAAAAGCTATGATTGAGAAAAATATTTTGGTTTTATTTCCTTCTATTTTCCAAACTGCCCCCCCAGTTATGCACATCTGCCCCAGAAATGCCTTATACCCCCTATATGCCCCTGTGTCCCATGATATGCCTTTTAACCCTCTAAATGCCACTGTGCCCCATGATATGCCTTTTAACCCTATATGCCACTGTGCCTCATGATATGCCTTTTGACCCCCTATGTGCCACTCTGCCTCCAGAAATGCCTTATACCCCTATATGCCACTCTGGCATTTAGAGGGTTAAAAGGCATATTATGGGGAAGAGTGCCATATAGGGAGGTTTAAGGCATTCAGGAGGCAGAGTGGCGTATAGAGGGTTAAAAAGGCATTTCTGGAGGCAGAGTGGCATTAAGGGGGTTAAAAGGCATTTCACAGAGCACTCTGCTTACAGAAATGCCTTTTGCCCCCCATGAGGATCCCCCCAGGAGGATCCAGGTCCCCTGCAGCGCTGGGGGGGATTTGGATCTTAGTCTCATAGTAAGACCTATTTGAGGTATGATTACCATATGCTCTGAAAAAACCTTGTCTTATAATCGAACAAATACGGTATATACACAATTCCTCACATTGATGTGGTCTATTCTTACAAGTAAAGAAATGCAACAAAATATGGTATCTTGTGAGAACAATGCGTATAGATTAATAATCTTTTGGCACTATCAATATATTGACCTCCATTGCCGGACTTATCTTGAGCCATGAGTTCATGCACTTCACTTACCTTTGCGTAGTATTGGGAATCAGCAGGGTCACATGTCCAGTCCACCTGATTTTAGTTTGTACTATTTGTTAGCAATCTAGGAGTTAGCCTTTTCCTTAGCCGTATATTTTGTTCTCTTACATTTATGCACCTATTACCTATTGTTTGAGATATCATATACTATATTTTTATACCCTTAAGGTTTGTGATGACCATATATACATATTCATATAGTCCAGAAAATAGAAAAATTAACTAAAAAGCTGGAAAGTGAAATAAATGTGTATGCCATTTTGTAAACTACCTGAGAACAGAAATTGTATTCATAAATTGCTGGGCATAATATGTATTTACAGAACCTTATTTTACTTGCATGATTACTGATTTATTCAGCAAAATATAGAACTATAATGTTTATATTTTAAGATTATATTATAGTAACGAGCAACGAGTATCTAATAGCAATACATTCACCCATATATTTAGGTTCAAAATATGTATTTGTCAAAAAAATATTTGTTGCAAATTGTCAACAATTAGTAAAAAAACTAGAAAAGAGGGGAACTGCAAATAGAAATGTTGCTTTTTATGCTATATTATTACATTGTACATGTGATTGTTTTGTACATTAAATTATACTAAACACTGTAGCAGAGAAAAACTTTTCACAGTATATCTTAGTATATCTTTCAATACAACAAATGGCAATCAGTTCTACTTTATATATGCCTACATTTTGCAACAACATGTTAGAATATACTAAGCCAAGTGCAGTGATGTGTTGAGACTAATCTTGTAATGCAGTTTGCCTTTGGACTATATACTTTATTTCCTTGTGTTTATAATAACCCAGTGTAAACCCCCTTGCACAAGATTTTCAATCCAACCGCTACTCTTTTTTTTAGATCGAGTAGTACTTGCTAAGAAAATGTGTGCATTGATTATCTCTGGCTTCAGACATATTCACCATAAACCATCAACCTCCACAGAAACATTTTTTTTTTGCTTTTGATAGCAGAGAATAACGGAGATGCAACGCATGACGTTAGCCCAGTCTGCATGGCTCTAGATCTTCTCTTTAATATTAGCCCCAAGAGATGTGTTTTCTTGTATTTTGCCCGTCTGCTGATAGAACTGCCAATGGTTTGCATTAAAATGTAGCACTGGTACTTTAACCACAAAAATATGCAGCTGATTACTTTGTAGTATGTACAAAAAGAAGAAGAATTCAACAGACATTTGTAAGAATCATTATCTATCTATAATTAAGGACGTTTTCCTGGTATAACATACTTTTGCAATCTCTACTTAATTCCAGGAAGACTCAAAAAGAAAAGTTTGCAAAAAGACCTTTTATTTGCACAAGACTTTTTTCTTTAAGAGGAATTGTTGAAATGTGTATGAATAAAGTCATGGAGGGCCACTGTTAGAATCGTATTTGCATTATTAATAATGGAAAATGGTTGTAATTTTCCTGTTACCATGTTGTATTTCCTAAACCACTAAAAGGAGCCATTATAAATACATTAATGCTCCTGTGCCATATTTATGATCATTAATATGCATAGTGATTACAGAATACCTTCGCTACCAGTGATACTGTATTTTCAAGTAAATCAAGACCATGCCTTATATATAAGTATATGGCTAGAAGCCCCACTTCTTAGAACCCTTTTGGAGGTATCAGTGGAAGAGTATCACAGAAAACACATTTTTCAATTTAAAGTTTATAGTTTATGAATGTAGACAAAGAACAACATAAATGTTTGAGTATCCACTTACATAATCATGTTCAGCTAATTGTACCTCGGATTTACTACGAATACATACATTTCTAACTAGGTCTAGAGGGAAGATAAGCAGAATGAGAGAGAAAGGAGACATGGGAAAAACTCATTTATGTACTTTTTTTTTTGTTTTTTTAAAAACACACTACAGAAAAATGCAATAACAGTATGCTAGCTAGTTTTCAGAAGTGATTGTAAAAGTATACAGTTAAATTTGCAAACTGCAAAAAATGTCTACATATAAGTCCACTTTTTTAGATTATAGGTTTTTTACGGTACTAGCATATATGAGACCCAAAAACCAATAACCATTTATAAAAACACATATTTGGTTATATTGTTACTTACACCATCATCACAGTATCATATATAATTTATTGATTGTTGAGACTTACTCCTATTATCACCAGGAGCTGACCAAAAGACTCTTTTGGGACTTTTATCCATTAAAAGGACTTAGTTTCCTAGAAGCCCAGTTATGAGCATCTTCTCTACTATCTTCAGTCAGTGTTGCTTGGCAAGAGGATGTTTTTTACATACTGTATAGAAACACTCAATCACCTTGTCTTTTCAGACCACCTTATTAGATACTTGAGGACAAACATTAAGAAGATTCTGTAGAAGTAGTTCATTTCTGAGTACGTTTTTGATTATGATCGGGGATGGCAATGAAAAACAGAACTCGAAATATTTGGACACCAGCCCCATATGTTTCATTGCGTGATCGAGCTCATGTGCTCACATGACACACAAGGGTTGTAACTAGAATCCACACATCCCTGTGCGAAAATTGCCCCGGTGCACCTCAGCACCCACAGTGTCCCACAGTGCCACGTTTGCCTCCAAACAGCTTCTCTGTTCCATCTGTTCCCCCAACAGCATGTCTGTGACATCTTTCCCCTAGGCAGCTTGTCTGTGCAACCACTCCATGCCCTTGGGCCCCTGACCTCACCAAGTAACATGTCACCTATATCTCACAGTGCCAGCTTTGCCCTGAAACATTTTGTCTATGCCATCTCATTCAGCTTTCCCCTGGAACACATGTGGAATGCATGTAGAGGGATGACATTTATAGTAAGTGGGGTTGAGCCAAGATGTACCATGTGATGTGCGGTAGATTTGTAAACTGTGAAGAATCTTCTCCTTTCTCTCTAGTCTCCTGTCTCAATTCTCGTTACCTTCCTCTATTTTCCATTCTCTTTACTGCTTTAGGCACTGTAGAGAAAAAGAACCTCAGACACACACACATATATATATATATTACACCCAAATAGCATCCCCAAATCTTTCCTGGATATGGAAACGCCATTTTGCTCATAATTAGTAGGCGTTCTAACCACCTAAAAATGACTCTGCATTTAACAATACCGAATCTTATATGACATTTTTGAGACCATTTCACAATTGAAATCGTTCTGCAGCAACACACATTATGAGCATTCTATATAATATTATATATAATCATCATGTGAGAATGAGGTTATGTACAGGCAACTGCAACTAAAACCCTAGATCTTACACCAAAATCTCTGGGGACTGCATTTGTTTTCAGCAGAGGTACATTTCCTCGTGTCTAACCATGCTAGCTTTCACTGATTTACTAATAGAATGAACCAATAATGAATTAATCTCCCAATAAAAGTAGTAAAGTAATAAATCTTTAAATGTGACTCGGACTGATCTGTGATCCATTAGACTAAAACTGCCAATATTCCACCTCCATAGCCTAAAGGGCTATGACTAATCCTCCTTCAACTCTTACAAGAGAAAGTAGGTAGTTTGAAAGGGCAAATCCACTTAGACAAAATAAGCAGTGCAAACAGAAAAAATTATTTTGAAAGGAACATTAAGTTCTCCTCTAATAATTTGTTTGCCTACTACTTCTGTTTAATCCTGAACCTTGTTCAAAATGTACATCCTGATTGTTCCCAGCACTGTGTCTGACATCTGTGATCATACAGCCCAAGAAATCTTAAACCCTTAAACACCAAAGACAACACAAACCATCTTAATGATGCTACACAAAATTCACGTTTCTATCCTAATTAATATTGATTCACCCAAATATACTTAGCATGCAAAAGTGCGATTTCTCAAAGAGAAAAAAAACAACGTAAGAAAGTGAACCAAGCTCCAATTTTCAGTCCAGTGTTACCTGTGCCATAGCTCTGTTTAACAGGCAAAGAAATATCAGATTGAGGGTTGTTTGCCTGGTGGACATATCAATGTAACGTGGGGCCGCACGTATCCATACATTGGCCACACTTACATCACCAGGTGGTCGTTGCTTTTAAAGTGCCAGGGTTTGCCCGATCATCACCAATCCAGCCATAGTAAACTTGTATCAAGCAATCTCCTTAACATTTCTATTGCCAGAAATGTTTAAATTTAGAGGTGAGCTTTCAGTCTACGCGGTAAAATGAGTTCACCGTGAAAGAGTATACGGTTAAATGCAAGCTCCCAAACTCAATACAATCAATCCTATAGGATTTAATGTAGAAATCTTTATATAATTCAATTGTTATTATCTTGTTAGTAATCATGTACAGTTGTGGATCTCTTTCCTGCTACTTAAGAATAAGCATTCATTGTGAAAAGGTCTTATTATTTAAAATAACTCAAACTACATTTATTAAGAGCACAATTACTGTATTTGACTTCTATGATAATACATTATTGCCAACACCACTCAACTCTATATCTTTACTGTATTACCAACTCTGCATTATTATGCCTTTTTAATAACCCAGATATACGAATACGTTTAGATATATGAATACGATATAGAGCCAAATATGGCTCCACTGGAAATGGGTCATATTAGTTGGTAATCCCACTGACCGGTACTTGTAAACTACTACACTTGTTACAAGTAAGCACGGAAGCTTTTGTGGTCATGTTTTCCAGTGTTTAACCTTTCGGTGCCTGACATGACATTCTTTATCTAGTCCCCTTAGGTAGCAGGCTTAGAGGGGGACTGTCATTATAGCATCGTTAGCATAACTAAAGACATTCATCACTTATTTAAGTAACCATAGCACATGCGTTTGGTTTATCAATTGGTTTAATGATTTTGGTTTACCAAGTATTTCGTTTTAAAACTCATGGACATTTGACATGGCCAGCATTATCTAATCACACACACACACACACATACGCGCACACACAGTCTGATGATTTCTTTAGGGTGCTTCAATCAATCAACAACAATCAGCTACTTAGCCCCATTGCGACCTTAGAATCACTACATTCTATAGAAAGTGGTCTAGATGATCATAGGATATTATTATACATCCTATTGTTTTTTTTCCCACTGGCTAAAGTCTCCCCTATCATTAGGAACTATGCTATGCTGACAGATTAAGAATAATGGCTCTTGGCACAAGCAACCCCCAGAAACATAGATCGGGGGGAAAAAATCCCAGACCTCTGATGACAAGCCCAACTGCAGGCTGATTAAAGGTACTGGATGGACACGTGTCATTTGGTCGGTGTGCCAGTCGGAGTCTGTTTAGAAAGGCTAGCTTTGTTGACTGATTTTTATTAATTACAACTTACCTTGTGTTTATACCATGTGTTTAACTTATTGGCTCTGATAAGGGTGGGTTAGGAAAATGGAAAGGAGTCTATTTCTGTAGTCTATCTAATGTTGTTTCATCTGTATGTTTCATCTTTCTTAGCCAATAGCCAGCTTTTCAGACAAGTGCATTCATTTCTCCTAAAATTCCCTATACACATGTACAGTATGTGTAGAAGAAGCGTGTTCAAGAATACTATTCCATAGATAACAAGTGAAATTACAGGTACATATGGTGTGGCATATATTCCATCAATGATGTAGGCTAGGCTGGTAGATCTGTTCCAGTTGCATCTACATTGAAGTATAAACAGGTCAAACAAACAATGTCGATACCAGCTTTGTAGAACCAAAAAAGGGATCAGCTCGGTTACACATACAAATAAAGTACTCTACAACACAATATATAAAGATTAAGAGTAATGACACTAGTTTCTTCCTACTGACCTGATTTTCAAGAACTTCTGCCATGTCAATGAACTGGTTTTTTGGTTACTTTCTTCTGTACTTCAGCTTATATATTAAAATATATTTTTGTCTGGGTGTTTAGTTTATACGTAACTGTTGTTAGCAAACGTGTTTTTTAACTATATAGAACCATCTTCGTTATGCAGATATCAGTTCTACTGTATGCGCGAGAAAGTAGTCTATTCCTGTATGTGTTAGAATTTACTTTCAGCGGTGCTCAAGCAAATAAAGCATATAAAGACAACATACCAGCAAAATAACATATAGGCACACATAATCAGTTGTTCATTTATGTTTGTCTATTATGATGTGACTATTTTCTGTTGTCTGGAGACATTTTTTAATGTGTTTACATCCTGCGGCATATTATGTAAGCGTTTACAATAAGGGAAATAATGGCAATTGATGTTTACGAGGGCTGTGAGAAAATTTATATTTTTATAACCTGTAGTTTTGCAGTTGAAAAATGAAAACCATGCAGCGTTATCCTCATGACTAAATACATTTATATTTCTCTTATCTGTAGGAAAGCTCTCTTGCCTCTACAACAACAAATCTTTTTAATATAACTGTCTAGTACTGAAAGACATGGTTGCTAGGTAGCCAATGTCATGATTCTAGAAAATACTATGAAAGCATCTGTAGGTGAATTCCTAATAATACAGTATAATAACTGTACTTTCTAGTTGAATGTAATTTCTAGTTGAATGTATTGTCAGACCTAGGTTTGGTATTATTACTACCTTGTTATCAGTATATAAGTTTTCTGTTGATGGTGGAAAAAGAAGTCTCAAATATTAAGGGTTTAAACAAAAAGTTGCAAAGTTGATACACAAGTTTGTATTTTTTTCTCCTGCAAAAAATACAGGATATTCACCAGTGTTCATTTTAATTAATAATATCCACTGTAATGGTACAGAAACTCTTCCAAGTCTCATTGCTTTTCTTCTGTCCAGTGCTGATCAAAAATAAAATTACTCGGATCTGAGCTGTCTTTACAAAGTTTTGCTCTGTTGTTAATTCAAAGCACAGTTGTATCATATCATAAGATTGTAAGTTGAGCATGGTCCTGCTTTTGTTTCTGTAAATTCAAATTGTGATCACTATTTTTTAATGTCCTGGTTACCAGAGCTGAGCCTAGGGTCAATGACACCTGGGTTCAATTAGCTTTTTTGATCCCCGGGTGGGTGTGGCTATATGGATAACCCCCTCCACTTAACAAACATACGACTTCTAACCACACTCTATGGCAACCACTCCAAATCTTTGGGCCCTAATCTTCACCAAGTAACATCTGTCACGACCTTCCTAATACTGGCACTTACCGCGGAAGTTATTCCACCTGGAATACCACGACCAAAGGAGGAGCCCCTGGCAGCAGCACCCCAGGATTTAGATGATCCCAACAGCAAGGAGGCCAGAAGGTAGGTATAGGTAGTAGATACGGAGTTGCAAGTACAAGGAGCCAGACTAAGCAGAGACTGGAAAGCCGAGGCAGGATACGGACACAGGAACACAATAAGCCGTGGACGAGATCCAGAGCGGATAGTCAGGTAAGCCGTGGTCGAGATCCAGAGGGGGTAGTCAGGTAAGCCGTGGTCGAGATCCAGAGAGGGTAGTCAGGCAAGCCGTGGTCGAGATCCAGAGGGGGTAGTCAGGCAAGCCGTGGTCGAGATCCAGAGAGGGTAGTCAGACAATCCGCGGTTCAGCAACAAGATCAGCAAGGCACAGTACAAAATCAGCAGGCAAAGAGAGGTCAGGCAAGCAAAGGGTCAAATAATTAGCTGGAAGTAACACAAAACACAACCGAGCATAAAGACCACAACAGGGTAACTGGCTAGAGAACTTCCTGACTTTTAAATCTGGCGCCAGAACCTAACCCCGCCCCTAAGATGACGTCAACGCAGAAGACGACCATCCAAACCACGCCTCCAGTTGCGTGGCAACGAGACGCTTCTGCCGCGAAGAGACCGAGCCGAGGTAAGTCCCTGACTCCGGGGATCTCCACTGCTGCAGGCAGGCTGCTGCAGTGTGGAAGGAAGATCCCCGGAGGAAGCTCTATATGACCCGGATCTCGGTGGACCACAGGCATCCGCCTGCCTGTGTCTGCCGAGATCCGTGTCAGTAACGCTGGACCTCGGCGCCCGGCGTTCACAGGCATCGGCTTGCCTGTGTCTGCCGGGAACCAGGTCAGTGTCACCCGATCTCGGAGCCCGGCGCTCACAGGCATCGGCTTGCCTGTGTCTGCCGGGAACCGAGTCACTGTCACACGATCTCGGAGCCCGGCGCTCACAGGCATCGGCTTGCCTGTGATTGCCGGGAGCCGAGATCTTGACCCGTGACCTCGGAACCCGGCGTTCACAGGCATGGGCTTGCCTGTGTTTGCCGGGATCCGAGGATGCAGCCCGGGATCCCCGCGTTTGCCGTGTACTGGCAAACTCCTGCCGGTACCGGCCGGGACCCGGGACTGTGACAACATGTCTCCCACAGTGCCAGCTTTGCCCACAAACAGCCTGTCAGTGTCATATTTGCTCCAACACAATTACCAGTTTCACATTTGTCCCCGAACAATTTACCAGTGCCATATTTGTCCCCAGTGTGTCAGTGTGTGATCTTTGTCCCCAAACAGCTTGTAAGTGCTATCTTTGTGCTCAAACAGCTTAGCTGCATATTTCCCATCATTATATATTGCCCCACACAATGACAGTTTTACAGCATAACCCCTTCATTAGATAGAAAGCCAGACTGAGCGTGGTACAGCATAACTCTCATAAATATACAGTGAACCTCACAATGGTACACCACAACTCTCATGATTACATAGTGAGCCAGACACAGACAGTGATACAGCATAACTTCCATGATTACATAGTGATCCCGAAACTAACCCAGGGTGTTACAATATGATTCCTATCATTATATAGCAAGCCAGACACAGACTGTGGTAGAGCATAACTCCTATCACTATATACTGAGCCAGGCACTGATGGTGGAACAACATAACTACCATCATTATATACTGAGCCAGACATTGACAGCGATACAGCATAACTCCCATCACTATATATACTGAGCCAGGCACTAATGATGGTATACCATAACTCATCCCATCACTGCATACTGAGCTAGAGTTAGACTGTGGTATAGAATTATCTCCATCTCCCATCATCATCATCATCATAACCATCATCATTTTCCTTTGTGTTTTTGCTTTTTCACTCTCACTCTCAGTCTATCACACTCACTCTCTCTCACTTCCACCTTTTTCCTTTCCATGTGTAATTTTTGCTCTTCCAACAGAAGCACTGCTATATTCTGGCTCCAGTAAGGGCTTCTTCTCATTCTGCTGGCTTAGTTTCCTCTCTGATCAAAAGTTGATCTTTCCTCTGATTGGAGCACAGCACTCTATTATTTAAGTCCCCTGGGGAACTCTGTTATTCTCCTAGGACCTCTATTAACTACTCATAAAGACACAATTAAGCAGCTGCCATGGGAAAAAGCTAAAGTTTGCTACATTGCTAATAAAGTAATTGCTGGTAAAGGAAAAAGTAAATCTAAAGTTATATTTAAGTAGATTTTCAGATTCCCCCCTTTTCTAAATTTGACATTGCTTGAGTAAATAAAAATTGATATGAAAGAGGTGATAATGGTCTTAATCAGTAATCAAAAAGCATAATCCACACAAATGTACAGAATTTCACCCACCTCTGTTGCAATTGGCAATGATGAAAACGCATTAACGGTATTGGAATAATCTACCAATGTTTCAGCACAGCATAGCAATACCCAATATTTTTCATGCCTTTAATAAATATATAATTTCCCACATTTCTTGGCAGTAGTCTATTACAGTATGCATGACATTATGTACAATGCCAGAAGTGCTAATTACTGTTTTTGAATATTCACTTGTTGGTGAGCAGCTCACATGGCATATGGTCACTAATGGATAATGCTCTCTGAAGGCATATTATGTAAGCATCTGATGTATACTTTTCTTTTGTTTTGTAAAAAGGTCTAGTGAATAAATATGTAACACTGATAGATTTATTAAATAAGCAAAATTTAACAAATCTACAAGCTAAAACTAAAAATTATTATGCTTGTCCCAAGACACTCTGTTTGCTCTCAGACTCTTTGGTTCATTTGTTACTTATAGAGGTCTATTTACTAAAAAGTCCATAAGTCAGTTGTATGCTATAACTCATAAACCAACTCATATGCATTAACATTCAACTTGTTTTCAAGTTGTTGCAAATTGCTGTACGGTTTATGCGAATTGGAAGGCAAGTTAAATTTGACTTACAACTTGAATCCCCTCAACTGCAACTCGCAAACTATTTTTCTCCTTCTCCACAACAAGAGAAAAGTTATATAACCAATAATTAAACAATGGGGGCCTAGGATACCCCATTAACCATAGGGTACAGAGTGCACCCCTCTTTTCACAACTATATGCAGGGGAATCATAATTTGTCCTAATGGGGCATACAGTCTACTTATGCCTCTTCACCCATTGGACCAGGCTCCACAAAACAAAAATGTGTTAAGACCACTAGCACTCAAAGGACTTGGATGGGAAGTCGGCAGGGCCAATAATGATTCCCCATCTGGAGGTTAAACACACTCACCCGGAGGCCTGGCAGAATAATGGAGAGTTGCCAGGTATGTCTACCACAATTTTCACAAATATTTCAGGAAATGTACTGTACTTTACCTTTTAAAAGTTAAACTTAAATGCATTCTACAATAATTAAGAAATATTGAATGTTTGAAATACTTATATGGGTATGTATGATAGAAAAACATACAAAAATGTTTGCAAAATAATACTTATGCTTATGGCATAAGCAAAATAATCGTAGAAACCATGTTAGGGGTTTAGTGATTTATTGTAAGTTTTACTAAATTCCACCCCCTCCCTGAAGATATATTTCACTATGATAAAACAAATCCTAAAAACAGACTGCAGATGAAAAAGAAAATGGAACAGCATACAATTTACACTTATAAATCATACACAAAGTAGAGTTCTTTATTATTTATTATACAAGGCATAGAAGGAAAGAGCAAAGTGTCACATTGCTGTACTTGTTAAAGCAAATGTCCAATCTTAAAGCAATTTGTCATTTGTAATTTTTCCTTATGATAAATAATGCAGCAAAGTGGATTCTGGAATGAAGCATAGATACTGTACACATTTTAAAACACTCAAATGTCCTTGTACTCTCCCTACAGTACTCTTACAAATGTCATAATACTATCTTCAGGGTTATCGCATATCTCCCAACATTCCAAACCCCCTATACTGTCTCCACACCTGTCACCCTCCAACACAGCTGGAGGCATACTTGCTCCACCCAGGTAGATGTCCTCTGCAACCCCCACTTTTTCTTACCTTCATGCTCCGCAAGCCCTGTGGATTCCTCCACCGTGAAGGGGAAGACCTGCTGTATCGCAGAGCATGTCTCTGTAACATCAGGACAGAACCCAAAGTCTGGGCTGTCCTGTGTGAATCAAAAAGTTGCGCATTATGATATGTACTTATTGACACCAACTCTCTAGGCATACACAGGGTGATTTGTATTATAGCAGCTTGCCAGTCTGTGATGCATACCTGGTCCTTGGAAATCACCCTCTCCTGTACTCTGTGGGAGATAGTAGGGGAGGGCTAAAAGTAAATACAAAAAGTAGGACATATTCACTGAATAGGGTGCTGTTGGAGACTATTTTCACAGATGTTCTATCTAGTAATACATAAAACTACTAAAACAACATCATATTTTTTAAGATGTTTTATTTCATGCATTGATAAAATGGAGATTAATACATATATTCATCTTCAATATCAATAGAAAACTGAATACTGAAAAAAAAAATCTTTAATTGTGTACAATTTATTTAGTTGATTTCAGTATCTTGACAGAAAATATGATTATTTTTATAATTTTAATAAAACTATGAAAAAAATAAAGATTAAAAACTATTTAAACATAATGCCAAGTTCATTGGCCTTGGCTGGTGGTCAGACACTAAGCCATGAGATCTGCCACACGCATTGCATTGAAGGCTAAATGGGCACACCATAATTTACCTGGATTGGCCAATAGCCAGTCGGGGACTACTTTTAGTACATCTAAGGCTCTGACTCTTTAAATTTAGGTTATGATATTAAATCTAAATTTTTGACTAATTTTATATTTTGTTCTCTTGTAGTATCATGTATTCTCCCTTTAAATTTACTTCTAATGTACCACTAAAATTCTTATATAATATCTGCCTTTCTCTCTAGCTATATGTGATCTTGGTCATAGTTTCAATGCATATCACATATTTTGTAAGCCATGGCGTAACACCGTTACAATGTCTAAATAATTTCTTGAAGTTGTAGTGTATATTATATATTATAATTACATTAACACATATAACATATAAACAACAACTTCAAATAATAGAGACATTTCCCTATGGCAACTCATCAAGCTTTTTCATTGAAAATTTTAAAAATATTTTTATAAGCATCAAAAGATTACAGAAGCATGTCTTATTTTCCTTACTCAGATATACGGATCTCTAAAAGTCAGACCCTTGTGTCCAGTTACAATAACTTAAGAGCATAATGAATCTTTGGATTTATGGGGCTTTCTTGTTGAATTACTGCACACATTATATTTTATCTTAATGTTTTCCATCCAACTCAAAAACCCTATTGGCACTCTAAGAACTTTTCAGGATAATATCTGTAATCCAGTTTTAGCCCAGCCAAGTAAATCGACTATGAGTGACAGTAAAACGCAATTAAAAACAAAGCAAACATGCTGCTGTAGTCGGTTTGGATTACTTGTGCCTCTAAACATGTGCTGTGGATGTTACCTGTGCTCAGGACAGTTTAGATGGGCTCC
>NC_071087.1:35975992-36013492 GCF_027358695.1 Spea bombifrons | reverse complement strand
AGAGTTGCATACTCATTCGGAATACAATATATATACTGATATATATTTATATATATATATATATATAATGATGATGAGAAGCACAAAGGTAATGTTCTTTGCTTTGCTTACGGAGCGACAGACTTGGATTCTAAAAACAAAGTTCTCTTGTTTTAGAAATGAAATTCGACTTGCAGCTTCCCTGTGATGAAATCTTGAATTCATATTACTATTCCATTTTGAAACTAAAGCTATTGTTAATTGAGTTGGATGCTAGGAGATGAGAGAAGCTTGTTCCTGATGCATTACACAATGAAAAAAATAACCAAACGTATGTAGGGCCTTAATGCACAGTGATAATTCCCACC
Source organism: Spea bombifrons (assembly GCF_027358695.1). Classification (NCBI taxonomy): domain Eukaryota; kingdom Metazoa; phylum Chordata; class Amphibia; order Anura; family Pelobatidae; genus Spea; species Spea bombifrons. The sequence continues at coordinate 36,013,145 of NC_071087.1, read as the reverse complement.
TAGAGAATGAGCATTAAATCGGATCAGTATCATTCCATGGGCCGTAGTCTCACATAAAAGTCCACTTTCATGGCGAGATATGAAATCCAGTCATTCACAAATGGAAATGGGTTTTTGGTAGCACCATAAATGAGTCCAGGTGCTATGATCGCTTCCAGTATTACTTAGCTCAACATTTCAGTGGGAAAACAGTACTCATTTTCTAATTTGTAACTCATTTTCTAATTAGTATAAAAATCATGCATGGACCACAAGCATAGAAAATGTTAAGTGTGTGAGCCATCTTTTGAGGCCTATACTATTGTTTTAGGTGGTCATTATAATAGTTTTAACAGTAATTTTAAACTTCATTTTAATCAGCTTCGAGTGTAATTATATATCTATCTATCTATCTACAGTATCTATCTAGTGAAATGAGTATAAAAATACTGTATAGACGTCAAGCACAGAAAGTGTTAAGTGTCAGTTTTTTTTGGCCTATTCTGTTTTAAGTGGTAATTAAAAAGGTTTTAACCGGTTTTTCCCCCCCTTAATCTGTTTAGAGCGGATCTATCTATATATGTATCCATTTGCTAACACACACACACTCATTCGCTATTTTACTGGCTACTGGTTTTCTCTTGATGTTCTCACATTTCATGGTGCAAATCCAGAACATTATGGATGCTGCCAATGGCACAGTATGAAGATATGTGGCAGGTAAGTAGCTGCTCTGTTTTTACTGAATCTCTTAAGATAATGACTGCACAATAAGATAAGAATCTTACACTTAGTACAAGTAATGTTTGTTTAATTGTTTTACTTCATCAAGTTGGAATGAAAAAATACACATTTAAAATGAACCTTATATCAGTATATTTTTATTGTCACCTCTTTACAAAGTGATATGAGTACTCAGAATGCAGACGTTTATTTCTGTCAGCCACCAGGTGGAGTGAAGCAGCCAGCTAAGCACTCTGGTCAAATAGCTGTACTGTAAAATATATATATATAAAGTGCTCATTATTTTGTAACTATAGCAACCAATGTGATTGTAATTTGTAACACAGTTCTTTTCTCAGAATCTTATACTAATACATTTTTCAACACTTACAGCAGAACTCACATCCAGCAATGATTTTAATTTATTCTCTGCAAACATTAAAGTCACTCTTGCACTTCCACTAACAACATACACTTACTCTAATACCATGCACTTTCACATACATGCATACACTATCTCCCTCATCCTCCTCATGCCACTGACCGTAGGTTCACCTCTTATACTTTAACACCATTTGATGGTGCACACACATGTTGCTGCAAATACCATACACTGACACGCAGAGTAACACATACACACAATAACAGCATTCGTTCACACATGCCAGCACCGTACTTTCACACACACACACATGCTAGTGCCATATACTAACGTACACATGGCATGTGACAGGACCAAGCATTATTGAAGGGAAAAAAAGTTAGTTTTTCTTCTGAAGAAGCCTATTCTTGTGGGCAAAACGCGTAGAGAGGACATTTTATTGCTTGTATTTGACTTCTGCATTTATCTTGCCTACATTTTATCCACACAAGTTTCAGTGTGGCTCCTGTATGTGTATACTATAGCTAGGGTATGCCTGTGGTTCTTATATAATATACCATTAAAGAAGAAGAAAGAACTCTATCCAGGGAAGAGTTTCTTTTCTCATATTAGCCAGATTTCTACCCATCTATTTGTGAGAGCAACTACTGGTACAGTATAACTCCTATCACTACACAGCAAGCCAGACACAGACGATCGTACATCATAACTTCAATCAGCATATACTAAGCCAGGCACTGATGGTGGTACCCCATAACTCCCATCACTATATACTGAGCCTCTAATAAGAAAATGGATTGTACAACGAATTTTAATGACAATAATAGACTATGGCAACATTATTTATCCATCTGGCCCAGAAATCCACTTTCATAAACTGAATATTTTGTACAACTCTCTCTGACACTTTACTCTCTAATGTGAAAACAGCCCCATCATTGTGATATGCTGAAATATCTTAACAGGTTACTCATTGAATTCACCTCTTTACCTTTTATGTTTAGTGTAAAACCACTTATCTGGCAAAGTAAACCTTTCTATGCAGTATGCATACTCCAGCTGTCCATACCTCAGGTCAATTTGCAGTAACTAACTTTTCCACACTGCATGAAAGCGGCTGGTCGCATTCACCTACAGTGCTCCCCAAATATGGATTTATCTTCCATAAACCATCAAATCCTCCTGTAGTTTGAGACCCTTGAAAATGTCTGCCTGATATGTAATAAACGTTAATGTTATAATTAGTAGTATAAACCTTTTCTTTATAATGATTATTTTTTATAATGATTATATGTCCCTTCAGGACATATGTTTTTTTTTAGATTTATAGCATATCCAAGCACCTCAGTACTTTTTGAAATAATTAAATGGATTAAAATAACTACAAACTAATTGTATTAGTAGCCCATAAAAAAAGCAGTGTTTGCTTTTTAGTTAGAATTTTCAACTACTTACTGCCAGTAAATTGAAAATAAGGGAAAATTGTGGGCCCTTGGGTGTTTGGGTCCTTAGAAGCTGCCTCATTTTTCTTTCGAGCGAATTAGACATTCACAGCTGAAAGTAAAATGTTAAGATAATAAAGAAGGAAAGAGAAACTATACCATATAATATTCAACATTTCTATTCTTGCCAAAATCCACTCTATCAGGTTGATTTTCTGATTTAGAATAATGCATTATGACTTTCTACAAGCTATTCTGAAAAAAAGGAACTATAATGCTAGATAAACCCTTGATTCAAACTGAAAATCAGGAATAAAACCATCTGCCGAAGGACGTCATGTTTCTTGTTATCTATGAAATTATCAAAACCTATCCTTCATGCTCTGATTAGGAGATTTCTATTAACTTTTGCATAATATCCTTAAAATGTACTTTGGTTACTGGGTATTGTGTGGTGGCATAGTGGACCACCCCTTGCTGAAATTAACAAACTCAGTGATGTACCCAACAATAAACACTTCTTATGCTGATAAAACTACTGTGTCAAATTGAATGATTAACTTTTAGGGCAGCCTCTGATAATACTCCTTCTATCATGAAACCCATGCATGCCCTCAGTACCCTCTATCTATAAAACAAACCCTGAAGCTACTAAGACCAAGGAGTGTAAGCAGAAAGCACAGTTCCTGCATATGCTCAGTAGCATGTCCCATTAAAACTACTGACGTCAACAGGAGCGTTACAGAGCATCAATTTCAATGGAAGCTCAGCTCCTAATTAGCAAAATGCTATTGAGCATGTGCAATAATTCACCAATTTGCATGCATTGCAGCCATGCAAAAAGGACTACAACCTGTATTCAACTAAAAAAACAGGGCTGGAGTGAACTTTTAAAATTATAAGACCACTCTGATTTTGAGATATATACACCAGTTTCTTCTTTCTGACAAATAATACAATAACGCTTATGGTTTATAATGAAGATGCAAAGCCATGACTGCATTTGTTTCTCACCTTATCCATTTAGCTTTTGTTTTGCAGAGAGTTTTGAGATTTTTTATCATAATTACATAATATTGCCATTTACCATATTCTTTGATGAACACTAATTGCAACTTGTATGCAGTACTGACATGAAAAAGAATAAAAAGCTCCTTAGCAATTATTGTCACTTACTATAAATCAATTTGTATTTCATTTGTGTTATTAAAAGCTAATTAACTAATTTGGATTAAGTAAGATTCCAATAGCCGTAATACATCCTGATGTGAAATCAATTTAATGGTGTTCTATACTGTATATCAGTCATTGAAAGATTTCAGCTTGATATAGGGTTGAAGAAATAGGTATTTTCGGTATTCTTTTGTGAAATCTAATTACTAAAACTTTAAGCTGGCCTCAACTGCCAGGCCTGTCAAATCACTTGCAGCTGAAGATTGCATCAAAATTAGAGTTTCTTTGCCAAGCTGCTAGTCAAGTTCTCTAGAACAGACGGCACTTTTTGTCTCAAAGGCCCTTAAGGATGGAGCTGAGTGCAGATGTACTGTGGTGTAGAAAAGCTCAAGAAATGTAAGCAGAGAGTTTTGGAAACAGACATTGAAGAATATTAGGGAAACAATCATTAACCTGGTCTCAAATCTTGTTTGTTTATTCCCCTTAAGTATTGTGTTCCATACATACCCAAAACACTAGGGTGACTACTTACTTGAAATGTATTCAAATAAAGTAACTATTTATTTTGGCAATGGGAAGACTGCAGAATTTCCTGCTCTTAAAATTATATATATATATATATATATATATATATATATATATATATAGAATCGGACCTTTACTAAGCCAATAAACTTTAGAAAAAGAAGACCCGGTGAGTGCATCAACTTTATTTGCATGCTGAATACATGCCCCCCAACTGTCCCGATTTAGGGATCCTGTAAGTCCTGTCAGTTGGGGCTTCCATGGATTCATCCTGGTGCCATGTGTTCTCCAGGTAAGCGACGCACCTGGCCATCCACCTGATGTAAAAGAAAACGTGATTCATCAGATCAGGCCACCTTTTTCAATTGCTCCGTGGTCCAGTTCTTATGCTCACGTCCCCATTGTAAGCGCTTTTGGCAGTGGACAGGAGTCAGCATGGGCACCCTGACTGGTCTGCGGCTACGCAGCCCCATACGCAACAAACTGTAATGCACTGTGTGTTCTGACACCTTTCTATCAGAACCAGCATTAACTTTTTCAGCAATTTGAGCTACAGTAGCTTGTCTGTTGGATTTGACCACGTGAGCCAGCCCACGAGACCCCACAAGCATCAATGAGCCTTGGCCTCCCATGACCCTGTCACCGGTTCACTACTTTTCCTTTCTTGGACCACTTTTAATGGGTAATGACCACAGCAGACCAGGAACAAGAGCTGCAGTTTTGTAGATGCTCTAACCCAGTCGTTTTCCTTCTAACGCATCAACTTTAAGGGCGAAATGTTGACTTGCTGTCTAATATATCCCACCCACTGACAGGTGCCATGATAACAAGATTATCAGTGTTATTCATCATCACCCTCATTTATTTCTTTATATGCTAATTTTAATGTGCTATTGATAAACATTTTTAAGGTAAAATGTGGAAATCTACAAATGTACAATGAATATGCATTCTCTTTAAAATACTATCCATAGGATAATGTCCAACAACCACACTGGAAGACAGCTTGTACTAAATACAAAGAAAAAGTCATATATATATATAGGCATAGAAAAACAGTATTAACCGCAGTAAAAATAACAAGACTTAAACTAATGAATTCTGTAGAGTGTCTCCAATGGATGAACAGAATCGTGCAGCAGAGTCATATGACATTTGAACTCAGACCTTGTCTATGTCTACTGTGCTCATATGTAGGTAGTTCTGTCACCCCGACCAAAGTACAACCCCTTCCCACCATCAATAAGGAGTAAGAACAGGGGTGTTCTGTAGGGACTAATTACTGATAGTTTAAAAAAAAAGATGCATGCGTCAGTGTGAAAATATATTCCCGTACCTGCAATGCAGTAAGGATTTTATCTACAGTATGTATCAGTGATAGCCAACAAATACACCAATATAATTCCTGCTAGTCTGTACTAGAACATATATTTCAACATTTATACTCTACTGGATTATAGATACTAAAACATTATACATTTTTATTTTTTTATATTGTTTGAGCACTATACTATTTCAATATGAACATACTTCCCAACATTTCAAGTGTCCAAACTGAGTTTCTTACATGGTGTGGTTAGCGGTGAGGATAGGCAGTTGGCTACCTAATTTTAAGAACATTTTCTGTTGTTAATGTACAGATTGTTGTAACTTTTAGGGCTGTAGAACATTGGCATACACTCATATGCAGCAAATATTCTTAAAAACAGAGACAAAGGGATTTATATCTGAAAAATACTGCCCCATCTAAATAGTGACTCATTGATTGGAATTATACATTTTCCGAAAGCAATTTTAACAATACCCTGTTGGATACCTAACAGTACAAAAAAAAATACAGTAAACATTTCATGTATATGCACAAATACTTACAATATCACAGCTAGATTAATTTTATGGCCATGGCACGCTTTGTCTTACTGTGTCTGTACCTTTTAGTGTTATGATTCCAGAATATATTAATATGGCCAATCCTAGGTTTATCACCTAGGGCATTATTTGTGAAGTGAGTCTAAATGTTGTAAAAATAATGTAACAGAGGTATCATTTCAACCCAGCAAGTGCTTATTTATTCAGGCAAATACTTTACTAAGCATTTTATGTGATCTCTTATTTAAAATATGCTTTGATAATGGAAACAGCACAAATGCTTTATGAAACAGAATATATTATTGTACCAGCACATAAACAAGAATTATTCATTTTAAGCATGTTTGAAGATTGAAGACTTGATTTCATATTATTGAATTTTTAACTATAAATAATGTTAAAGGGTTGTAATATTATGCAAGCTTACATTTTAATGTTCCAAATAGAGGTTTAGAATTGTTTATAATTTATTTATTTTAAGGGTGGGCTGACCTGGGGAAAGTTGGTGTATTGCCCCATGGGCAGGGCTGGACTGGCCAGCTGGGATACCAGGATATTACCCAGTGCGCCACCTCTCCTGGAGCCAGCCATCCAATTATACATGTGGTTGCAGCTGTCAATGGAGCTGTGAAGGAGATTTGTGATGATTGAAGCACCAATCTCCTATTCAAACTCCTACTGAGCATATGCCAGCCAGGGCCACACCGGATATGACGCACAGTCCAAGAATGCACACAGACTGCAAGACTCAGAGGCCAAGAACGAGGAGGGGAGAAATGTGTGTGTAAGAATATAAAAGGGGACAGGCTAAGGGAAGGGTATGAAGATGAAGAGGAAATATTTCTGGGTGAGTATAGTGATGATAATGAGTTATGTTAAGGCACTTGAAGACGGAGGGAGATAATTCTGGTGCACAATGGAGCGAAAATGGTAGGGGATGGAAATTAAGGTGGAGAGGAATATGATTATGATGATGGAAGTATGATTGTGATGAGGAATGGGGATGAATTATGATTTTGAGGGTATAATGATGTTCATACATTTATACATACATACACATGTACTCATTCTAACACACATACACAGTAACTCTAACACCATACACTTACACATACATACATACATACTGTACACATCTAACACCATGTATGTACAATGGACTTATACATATAAACATATGTGCATACACAAATATACACACTCATACTACATACATTCATATATGCACACACAATCTAAAACCATACATTTACACATACACAGACACTCTAACATCATCCACTTACATACACGCAGCCACTCAGTTTATAATATGCGTATATATACATACACACATTCACCCTCTCTGATAATACATGCAGCTTACAGAATTCCCACTTCCTCTTACAGCTTTAACTAGGGCAGCTACAAGTTTATTTGCACTGTTTATTGTCTACTGTGAGAATAATTTGTGTTTTAAAAAGTTTGTTAGTAGTAATTTATTTCAATAAATTTCAAAATGGTTAATTTCATTCTTAAAATATTTGCTTTATTTATTTGCATTATTCAAACTATACTGGTGCGCTCTCAGTTGGTTTCAACCCTTTAAATGATGGCATAAGCCACAGCGATATCAGGAACTATGTGTTTTCATGTATCTTGTTTATGACCTGTGCACAACATCTCCCTGGGGTTGTACCATGTCATTATAAATACAACAGACCTTCGTTGTGTATCAGGAACTGCCATGAGCCTTGTAATAGAATGTATTACCCATGTATGTACCTCTCTACATTATCATTCTTCTCTCTTTTTTTTCTACCTTCTTATTATTATGTTGCCTCTTTTCCCTGTCTCTCGCTGTCTCTTATTTTCTTAAACTTCTGTGGACCTGCTTTATATCTTCATTTGTACTTTTCTTTTCTCTCTCCTTGCTGCATTTCCTTCTTTCTCAAAAATCTCTTCTCTGAAGACTGCAGCATTCGGTGAAAATGTACCTCAGATTAGAGAGTGCGTAGGCTATCTAGATCAAAAACACTTATGGACAATATAATGTAATTTGCCTATTCAAATGCTTCTGAATACAAGAAAGGCATACTTATAAAAGCAGCAGGACAACTGTACATGAAAAGTCAAGCTTTTGTCTAAAATATGAATGGTATAGATTATTTTAATACTTTTAATATTTGCGTATTTGAGTTGCATTAAAACAAAAATCAATAATATATGTAAATTCTAAAAAAGTAGAGGAATTTTTTTGTCACGCCAGAGGAGGGTTTAAAGCGAAGTGCACTATTACAGGACCTTCTCTGTTTGCCCCCCTCCAGCATGGACAATGATTTGTGCATTAAGGAAAGGGACTGCTACGTACTGTTATGTATGGAGAGGGAAGCAGCTGCTGGATAGTGTTGCATGTGTGTGGGGGTTAAAAGACTGTGTGCATTTATGTAAGGAGGGGTGCTGCCTGATAGTGTTTTGTGTGAAGGAGGGTGACATGTCAGAGCAAAATCAGTAGAAAAAAAGTGTTTTACAAATGTGTTGCTGTATGTTTGAACCTCTACTAGAATTATTTTGTGAATTACATATACAAATGCAAGCATTCAGCTCCCATTATACGCATCTGGGTCCTTGTGGAACTGTTGCTGTCTTTGCTGCTACCATTAAAAAATAATTTACTTAAACTACCTATACCCTTTTCCTTACTCACCCTTAACAAAGGCTGTCTGAATAGCAATCAGCACCGTATCAAAATAGCAGAGATAAGATAATAGGGAGAAATAATCAACCGTATTCCAACCCCCATGACATGCATATAAGCTGTGTTGTGGTAGATATACATTGTTTGTTAAACTTCATAAACGCCATTGCATAGGTTTAATTAGTGTGTAGAAGTGTATAGACCTATACAAATTTGGCTTTGTGAAATGTGTCATAATCTCTTTAAATCATTCAGAAAGAATTTGCTTTGGTACAATATCCTCAATAATCTCAGAAATGCCGGACCATCTTTAGTTAAAACAATTTTAACAGACTGAGATAAAAAAAAAATCAGGATATGAAAAAAGTAATCCTTTAATTATATTCTTCAAATATGGACTTGTGAAAATAGTTTTTAGGCAATCTTAAAGTTAATTCTGCATATTGATTTAATGAAGTATTTGAAATAGAAGTCAATTTAATATCTTCATGATAGCTGTACATGTGTGTGTGGGCATACTACATCCTTTTGATTAAAAAATGCACTATTAGAAGAACAGATTTCTGGAGTTGAGGAAGCAAGGATATTGCGGAGAATAATCTGGCAGCTCTGAAAGACAATGCCTTGCTGCATGTGGAGGAGGTAAAAAGATGTTGTCTTGCTTTTTAATGCCAATAATAAAAGGATGTGCAGAATGTCAACTTAAAAACACATACACGTTAAATCTGAAAATCAAGAAATGTATCAATTATAATTTGGGTCAGAAAAGCGAAAGGGACACCCATAGATCATTCTACTTCTAGACTAGACATGATAAAAGGCTTATTTTCTTTCTAGTAGTGTTTTGCTATATAGGGAATATTTTATTTGTATTGCACAGCAAGTCTGATTTTCTATAAGAAATTTTACCAGATAATCTGATTTTGTGTCGTCAAAGAAAGTCTTAGCTTTTCTACTTGTTTGCTTTTTTAATGTATGATGATGGGTATGCATGCATGCATTCAATACCATCCCTAGCCAAATTGTTTAAAAGGAACAGCGTTTCTGTAATGACCCCACTGTAAATCAGCAGAGGTATAAAGAACAAAAAAGGTTGAAAACACAAGGTGAAAAAAACCTGTGCCTCCCTCTCCTTTTTTTGTTTTGGCATCTCGGACAATGTGGAGCCCATGCAGTTTGGGTTTACCCATTTTTCAGTTGAGGAGACGATTAGGACAAGGGAGGGCCTGTGCTTTTACTCCGGTAAAGCAGGACACTTGCTGCGAATTTGCCCCACACGTCCGGGAAACGCATGCACCTAAGGCTCCACTGGGGACAGGCTATCCATAAGGATAAACCTCTAGTCTCGGTGGCCTTCTCTTGGGACAAGATTTCAATTATTACAGAGGCACTCATTGACTCTGGAGCAGCAGGTCTCTATTCCACTGCAGCTTTGTACTGCTCCACTTGCCTAAGCTGCACCAAATGTATCCACAAACTGATTCAAAGTAGTTCTTGACAGAAAAAGTAATGGAAATCTTACTGAACACTTGTTTTACTTTTACATTTAGAGTAATAAAGTATGTGTAATGTAGGATGCTGCAGCTACTCGCACACCTGAAGTATATTTTCTATAGATTATGGCCATATTGTCATCAAGTGGTATGAACATTTGCTCTTATGGATAGATTTCTAATCCACTAACTTTTGTCAACACACATCCAGCATAGCTGGGCAAGCTTGAGCTCAGCTTGACATGAGTGGAGGAACGCAAGCCAGAACTGAGCTGGCTCAAACGCCATATCTTGCTTAGAAGGATACTAGTGAGGACTTTCTTTATGCTGTATATGTGTATGGGCCAGCATGTGTGCCACCGACAAGCCAAGCTAAAATTCTGGCTCAGCTCACTCAAGTGGTTGTCTCTTCAGCTGATTAAACTCTTTGTGCCAAACACCTTTTTTTTTTTTTTTTAAATACACCACATATTTATCACTAGCTACTAACAAATTTACGTGTTAAGATGTTTTTATATCATTGCATATTGGTTTTCCTTGCTGATTATCTGAATTAATAACTGGTACTTTAGGTTGTCTTCCTTGTAAATTATAAATGCTAGAATTATAAATTCTGTGGACGAAGGGCAATGTAAATAATGATTTTTTTCCCATACTACTAGTATGTAGCCTCTGAGTGAATAATAGTAATGTGTTTGAATATCTACTATCTACTTACTAGTGTGATTGCTGCAATGACAACATTAAATTGCAATCAGTCTCCTGTTATAGCCGACCTGTTCAAAATGTTATGAACTTTTAATACATCTCTGTAAAACATGTTAAACATATGTTTTATAATCTTCTGATTTCAGATCCTTTGCAATAAGTATGCAACATGTTTGAACTGGCCAAACTTTTCAATTATGTTTGTGTCTTCGTATACAATTCTCATGGAGAATAACCACATTGGTTGTTACATGGCAGCTGATCCTGCAGCCTGACAATTTCTACTTCAAAAACTTTAGCCTCTCAAAGTCCCTGAATTTGGCAGACCAGGACCAATTTCCTGATCCGCCAGAATATTGTGTGATTAAAGTTCCTATAACAACTGCTGCTCAATTCTCCAAGAGTGCAATAATATAACACTGACAATTTGGGAAAGTGTCCTGAATCAGCACATCACCATTCTTTAAGCATATTCTTTAATATAGCCAACTTTAGTTGAATTGGCCTCTATAACTTACTATATAAACTTCTTGATTATTATTTTGTCAAATTGACTACCCTACTAAATCTGGCACATGTGTAAGTATCTACTTCGATATATAGGTTTAAAGAATGTAATACTGTTAAAATAACCTTTTTTTGTGGCTATTATGTGGCTATTGGTGTTAAAATCAGGTATATTTTGTTTGATTTAGAGTGACTTTGTTTACAATGCAGTTGCAGCTTTTTCAAATACATTATCCATTTTAAAGTGTTGTACTAATAAAAACTTAATCACAGCAAAGGGCTAAATATATAATTAAAGATTGCGCACATTTGAGATGAAACATACAAGTAAAATGACATTAGATCAAATTAAAGGATTACATTGGTATAAAATATCTGTATCTATCTATCTATCTATCTATCTATCTATCTATCTATCTATCTATCTATCTATCTATCTATCTATCTATCTATCAGATCTGCTATGATTCAAAAATAAAATGTGGTGCATATTTACCAGATCACAAAAAACTATATCCATATTTAAATGTGATTCTCCTAGGCACATTCCAGCCCTATCTTCATGTTAAATTGATATTTTAGTCTTTTGCATGCAAATTGGTGCAGGCATTCTTTAGGTATTGGACCTCTGTCTCATTGAAGTTCTCCCCAGCTGCCTCTTCTGAAAGCATGGATCATACCATAGCATTCTTCTAGCACTTGCTTAGTAGAACTCCCATTCTAGGGAATGGGAATAGCAGCATCTTATTACATACATGCTCGACACTGACATACAGTATCTGTATGCTTAAGTTATGGTTTCATACATGTGATTGTTTTTTGCTTCAGTGACTTAAACGAGAATGCTACTGAGTATGTGAATATCATAATGCTTCCTGCTTGCAATAGAGGCAGCCAGAAGAAAAGTTATATGAGACAGAAGTCTCATTGTCTAAATCTAATAACTAAACAATGCATGCTCCAGTTTGTATGTAATAACATGCAATGGAGTGCATGCCAAATGAATTCAGCCTGCATTAATAAAAAAATGCAATTTTGGAGACTAGACTGTTCACTTAATAAAAATGTTTTCAAATATCAAAGTGTACATTTAATCATCATTTTATTTCAGTACATCCCTTGAGCTATACGACTGTTTCCTTGTGTATCGTTTTCATTTTTAAATCTCTTGAGAATTATTTCCATATATATAAATATAAAAGTGCTGAGGTTTCGTCTTCTGTACTGAGAAGTAAGGTTGGTTCAGCTCAAAGAATTTGCCAAAAACAGCAGAAGTAACACTGTAAAAATTGCCCACTAAACATATACAGGAGGCACTCTAGCTTCCCAAGGGGAAAAGGCATGCTGTTTAATGTCAACACGAGTCTTCCTGTGACTAGCTTGTTTTATCAGCTTAGTAATCAGGTTATTCGAGGCTGACAAAATATTTAGCGATTTTATGTCCAATGTCTAATACGCCCAACTCATTTTAAAACAGTAATTTAGGTACTCATTACGGAAAGTAAATGAGATATATCTGTCTATCCAGCAAATGTTTAAAGGGCATATAATATATAAAGCCATGAATTTGTCCCACATGCCCAACTGACTTCATTCCTCCAATCAATCATTTTCTACGGTTACTTCCCATGACATGTAGAAATACAATATATTGTAGCAGTGGAGAAAATAATATGCAAAAATGATGGAAGTCGTGCATATTTGCTCCGGTTCCCCAGTATCAACTTAATGCAAAACATACTGCTCTAGAAAGAAAGTGATATTGTAAGCGACTGGTTGCGCATCATTTTAGATCGCTATACTATATGTGTTTCTGGGTATTAAACCGTAAGCTTTTATGTGCTTACCTGTGCATACATTTGTCACCTTAGATAATCGCTGAACTTCTGAAAGATTTGCTATTCATTGGAAAAACCAAAATACTCATTGTGTGCCAAAGATAATTTTATGTAGTACTTAAGTAAAACAGTAATTAAACCCTGTCATATAATTACAAAAGTTATTCTTTCATTACTTTTATTGCTTCTAGATTAATTACTTCACATTTCATAAAATTATTCTTTTAATGGAAATGTCTCAAAATGCAGTGAAATTGCTAACCGACATCACATTAAAATGTTGTCAAATATTAGCAGTGTAATTCAGGAATAATTATCATATCTTATATTCTATTAACCAGATTTGTCAAAATGTCATATATTTTAACTATATTTTGTGTTACTTTATACCTAATGAAACCAATGGTTAGCATTATGAAATCTCTTTAAAAAAAAACTCCAATAGAGCTTAGGCTGAGATTTGAAGAAGAGTTGGTATTTTAACTCACTTCATTGACACTCTTATTGAATGAGAACACAGAAAGCCCTTCAGAATAGGTAATGAAATCAGCAGGTGGGATGTGTACCGTGTACTTGCTCTATAATGAATAACAGAATCAGCAGCATTTACAGATACTGACTGATGTGGTGGGTAATTTATTGTTTTTTATAATGAAAAACCAGCATATTTATACGGGATGTACCACTTTATATGGCTTGTTTGTATGCTTTTTGGAGTGACAGGTGGGCGTAGGGTTAGTAAAATAGCATACACAAAAAGAGAGGTTGGAATGCAGCACTCAGCAGTGAAATGGTGCACGAGCCAGGGTACCACCAAGTCCCTCAACAAATCCAAAACAAAGAAGCAGAGGCTCAGCACTTCAAATAATAAGGTGAGTTTATTTCACACAGGCAACGTTTCGACGCACAGGTCTTTCTCAAGCCTTAGAAATATTAGTGCACACATTCAAGTTTTTATGCAACAGCAAGTGATGAAGGGGTCGGACACACCCGATCCTACATAACAATTTAAAGTGACAGTGCAAACTGACCAGTCTATATATAAAGTGACAGTGCAAAGATAGCCAGTCAATGTGTATATATAAATAAATAACATTATATAAAAAATATGAATAAATATGAAGGTGAAGTGATAAATATACTACAAATATATATATATATATATATATATATATATATATATATATATATATATATATTATATAAAAAAGTGTACACAAGTTTAAAATCAACACTGTACTACAAATACAGACACTATATGATCTAAAGATATTACTGTAACAAAACTGTGGTATGATAATATACAATATTAAAGATCGGTCTGTCAACGCAGTGGCACAAATATTATATAATCTCAAAATTTACAAAGAGGCATTAAATAAACCTACAGGGCCAGCTACGTCCCGGAATAACCATCAGCCGAGCTAAAATAAGGAGAATCTAAAAGAGATAAAGGATAATGGTTAAGTTAATAAATAGGAATATCTTTATATAAAAGTATATATTTCCAAAATAATTTGATTCCCAATCATCCTAAATGTCTCATATTAGGGCAAGGCTTTCACACAAGTTAACAGCCTATGACACTTGGTATTTCCATTTCTGATGGCTACCCAATGATAAAAGAGTTTACATCGCCCCCTCTTATGGCATATAGAAGGGGTGGTACTATTCGGGATCAATTGGTCCACGCTGAACTTAAAAATGTTAAATGTGATAATTCACAGCGGTTTATGGGTTTAAAAAAATGTGGCAATTTTCCATGTTTAGGTTGCGTGGCCTGTCCTGATATATTGAAGGGGGACAGATTTAAACATCCACAGAAAGATAAATGGTACAATCTTAAATCCCATTATACATGTGAATCATCCTATGTAGTTTATATACTCACATGTCCTTGTAACCTTTTATATGTAGGAGAAACTACACAGAAGATCAAAAATAGATTTTCCAAACATAAATCCACCATCAAATTAAGAAAATTGGATTTACCGGTCCCATCCCACTTTGATGAGTTGAAACATAAACTGACGGACCTTAAATTTCGTGTTATTGAACAGGTATCTAGACCTAACCGAGGGGGTGATCGAGTTAATATTCTAAAACAACGTGAAGCATGGTGGATTTATGAATTGGATACATTATTTCCAAATGGACTTAATAGGGAACTGGATTTAATGCCATTCTTGTGAGCCTATGGCCATACTATCCTGAATACACCCGATCTCGACAGATCTTGGGAGCTAAGCAAGGCTGGCCCTGGTCAGTATGTGGATGGGAGACTACTTGGAAATACCAAGTGTCATAGGCTGTTAACTTGTGTGAAAGCCTTGCCCTAATATGAGACATTTAGGATGATTGGGAATCAAATTATTTTGGAAATATATACTTTTATATAAAGATATTCCTATTTATTAACTTAACCATTATCCTTTATCTCTTTTAGATTCTCCTTATTTTAGCTCGGCTGATGGTTATTCCGGGACGTAGCTGGCCCTGTAGGTTTATTTAATGCCTCTTTGTAAATTTTGAGATTATATAATATTTGTGCCACTGCGTTGACAGACCGATCTTTAATATTGTATATTATCATACCACAGTTTTGTTACAGTAATATCTTTAGATCATATAGTGTCTGTATTTGTAGTACAGTGTTGATTTTAAACTTGTGTACACTTTTTTATATAATATATATATATATATATATATATATATATATATTTGTAGTATATTTATCACTTCACCTTCATATTTATTCATATTTTTTATATAATGTTATTTATTTATATATACACATTGACTGGCTATCTTTGCACTGTCACTTTATATATAGACTGGTCAGTTTGCACTGTCACTTTAAATTGTTATGTAGGATCGGGTGTGTCCGACCCCTTAATCACTTGCTGTTGCATAAAAACTTGAATGTGTGCACTAATATTTCTAAGGCTTGAGAAAGACCTGTGCGTCGAAACGTTGCCTGTGTGAAATAAACTCACCTTATTATTTGAAGTGCTGAGCCTCTGCTTCTTTGTTTTGGCGTAGGGTTAGTGGCGCCTGAGTGCAGTATTTCTTTGGTGCTGCCCGCCTGAACTAAAAATGCAGATATTATCATGCAAACATGCTATAACATCAACTCACCATTCACTAACATATGCATACAGTAGTTGCTTCCTTCCTCTCCTACCACTAATTGTAGGCACAGTGACATACTAACACTATATGCTGATACACACTCGCACTAATATCATACACTAACATGCACATACACTGACATTAAATACAAACACTAACGCCATATGCTAACACACACTTGAGCAACATCATACACAAACACTCACACATACTAACACCATACACTCACACACACAAGCTTATACCATACACTAACACACATACACTCTGCCTTCATACACCTGCACATATACACTCTCACTTTAACACCATACACTAACATATACCTATCAAAATACGTAAAAACACTCTTTCTTACACCATACACTTTTACATACATACACACAAAGACACTCTCTCCCTTTCCAATTATCCATGCAGCTTACAACGTCTACCTCCCTCCCCACTTTTTACCTTGTGTGGAGCCCTGTCTTCACTGCAGCTTGTACTCTCTGTGTCACAAAAGTTTTTGTTCCAATTTTCATATCTGCAATAATTTGTGGCCTTCTCCCTCAGTGACTTGCAATCAGATTTCTTCTGCAAACTTCTTCTTTAGTGAATACGTTCAATTTATGCATCATGTGGCCTGGAGTTCAGCACCCTATGGTCCATTCACTAACAGTCAAGTCAGTTTGTACATTAATTATTCAACAGGTGTTTTCAATGCTTGCAACTTTAACATTTTCAAGTTACAGTCTACCCATGGCCCCTATAGAGTGGGATGGGGTTTAACTATAGGACTAATACATTGAAAATGCAAACCTGTGTAAGTTTGCTTTTGGTAATTAACCCCAAAGACTTTCACTGCCACTCTTTTCTTGTCTGTCTGTAGCCAGTAGACTTATGCACGGCAAGCAAAAGCGATTCTGATGAAACTTTCTTTGGTTTTTGCTTCATTAGTTTTCAGGCAATTAATTTTGTTTTCCGGCTGTTCTGCTTGGACGGAATTCAGGAGCCTTTTTTGATTCGGAACAACATTTAAGGGGTTCCAAAAAGCTGGGGGACACCCAAACAGAGTTACCATGGTCAAAGAGGTGAAGCTGCAGCAGTAGTAATAGGACACTGGGCTTGGACAGGCAAACACTGGCAGATGATAGGCCCATGGAGTCCTGGGGAGCAGGACTTAATTTTCCCAATATAATAGAAATTTAAGAAAAAAGTCTCCCCATAGGGAGGACGGTCAATGAAAGGGCAGCAGCCCTGGTAGTAGAGCACTGGGCCTGGGCAGGCACTGGCAGGACACTGGCAGATGATAGGAACATGAGGTCCTGTGGAGCAGGACTGAATTGCCCCAATATTATATATTATAATCCTTGGTTTTGTCACCAATATTTATTTAGTAATAATGCATAATATATGATAATATAAAAAAAAAAGTTAACTTGTCCACAAATTAAAGGTGTGGCTGGTAGCGTAAATCGACAACTGTCTTACATTACTCAGGTTTTAAATTTAAAGCAACTTCTAACCAGTCACACTGTGTGCAAGCCCAGTAAAATGCTTGGTTTTGTCACCAATATTTATCATTGAAGAATAATATATGATATGATAGAAAGGTAATAAACAATTAACTTCTCTACAAATTACAGGTTTAGCTGATGGCATGACTGGGCAACTGTCTTAATCAACTAAACTCTACTTAAGAACAGGGGAAAAATTGTCTGCTGCAGTCCCTGTAATACACTACGGTAGTCACTACAGCATCTCCTATTCACCCTATAATAGTACATTTTCTGCACTAAAATAAGTTATTAATTAACTTGTATTAATAAGCATTAATGTCAGCCTCTGCTAAGCTAACTGTCTCACACTCCAACTCTCATCAGTCTGTAACAGCTGCTACTGACAAGTTAAAATGCTGTCGGGCACACTTATATATCTCATGCTTGTCCTTTCCCCTTGTAAATACTGATTGGGCAGAGTGAAAAAGGAAGGAAAAAGTTCCCCAAGTTGTTGGACTCTTCAATCGCAGCCATAACAATCATTGAGACCACCCCCAATTTTATTCTGCTAGTTCTACCTATCAGTCATTGATATGTACCCTCCTAGACAAAGTCCCTCACACTTTACCTCACCAAGGAGCACCAAATGGCTTGTAATTCATTTTCGTTTCTTGGAAATTGCCCTTGTTTTTGATGATTGATATGAATGCATGAAACAGGCAAAGTTTTTATGAAAACTAATGCATAGGTCTAGTAGCCAGTGCTATTGTAATCATCTTTCCCCAGAATATACAACTGGTGGTATAAAGAGATGGACTTGTTGCAACTAAATATTCTATATAAAAACTATGTATTCTATATAAGAATATATACTCATCTACACACACCAGACAAGCCAGAAGGCTTGCTTTTCCCTCAGAAATCTCATGGTGCTGTTTAATAATACTTCTACTACCCCTTAAATTTAAATGGAAGGGTTTCCATCACCTTTTACCCACCATAACTTATGTAATGGTATATAAGAATATAGAAACTTAGCGAGGACTATGTGGTTTGGAAGTTTGGTCTCCTGCCTTCCGATCTTTAAGTTAGATACAGAAAATAGTTACCCTTAGGTTTACTATATTTTTAATTACATCTTTAAAATGATAATATAATAAAACATTGTGAATTCATAGTAGATTACATGAACAATCAAAATCTTGCAGGGATTCTTTACAGTTTGAGATTCCTACTCCAAAAAAAATTGTCATGATTTAGAAGCAGGTGCTGATTAATTCACTTTGGTTTCCTGTCTGATTGAACGTAGCTGTAGAAACGAGTTATCCCTATATTTTCTAAAGTATTATTACTAAGGACACTTGTAGTTGGCTGGTGTCATACATAGCTGAGCCAATTTCAGGATTTAACAAATGTGAATGGTAACTCACGTTGGCATTATGTAACCTCTTGGGAACACAGCCATGGACAGTATTTTTCAGAGAGCTTTTCCCAGCATTGATGAAAAAGATGGATTCACATCTAAAAGTCACTTTCAATTTGTTTTCTTTTTTTCCCAAAGATTTAATCTAGGGCACATTGGTGAAAACCCAAATGTTTAATGTTTACAATAAAGTGGAATGGTGTTTGATTGAAATTACTTCTTGGGTTGCTGTGAATATAAAATCAGGAATTCAATAATAGGTCATTTAAGCACAAAAAAAAGTATATGTGGTAGCCATGAACAGTTTTTTATTTTATCCAGTGCATAAGAAACAATATTCTGTGTCAGAGCTCTAAATACTGTGAATGACTGGTAATCGGTCAACATGCGAGTCCCTAAGAATGCTACCAGTAGGAAAGACCACTAATAAAGTCATTTAGAATTTTCAACAGATTGCAGTTCCTCCCCTTTCTATGGTCTCGTTTCTGCACCCAAAAATCAGCTGGAACTCTTGCACGCACCAAGTGTACTTGTCGTAAATTCCATCCTACAAGAATCACTGTCCTTCCTCCAAGTGTAAAAGGCAAAAGCAAACGGATGCGGTGTAAAATACCTGGCCTTAACTTAGCAGTAATGTCCTACCCTCATAGTTCATTGTTTAAGCTCAACCCAACAGGGCTATTGATGTAGCATCTAATGCTGTTTGATACTTCATTATTGGCAACTCAAAATGTACTCTAAATATACCAGTGGAGGATATAGTGATATAGTGATCAATGGAAATATATTTACTGACTGTAATCAGGGCCGGCCCTATAATGGGGCAGACTGGGGCAATTGCCCCAGGCGGCACTTTAGAAGGGGCGGCACTTTGCCGCACCTAGCGCTTTTTTTTTGTTTGTTTTTTTGAAGCGGAGGAGAGAGAGAGAGGGGCACCGAGTGGTTTTCGCTTACCCGCTCGGCGCCCCTCTCTCTCTCTCCTCTGCGGCGAGTCTCCCTGTTCGGTCTCGGTGCCGGCTTGTAATGCAGAGCGCCGGAAGTGACGTCAATTTCCGGCGCTCAGCATTACAAGCCGGCACCGTGGCAGTGCAGGGAGACTCGCCGCAGGACTGTTTAAAGGTAAGTACCGGGAGGGGGTAGATTATGGCGTCGGCGAAGTTTAAAATGCCGCCCCCCCCCGGCGTCGGCGGGGGCGGCATTTTAAACTTCGCCCCAGGCGGCGTTAAGTCTTCAGCCGGCCCTGACTGTAATATATAGCAGTGTGAAAGTCTACTGTAACATAAGTAATTTAAAATGAGGGAAAAACCCTGATGAATACAAACACCAGATTTCCAAGTACTGCAAACACGACACACAGTTAATATGTATCAATTTATAAAATCTAGCACTTCACATTATTTCTTTTTAGCTGTAGTAACTGAAGTGTTTACACATTTAATCATATACACATACTTCTTATTAAAACATTAGCTTTAAATCAGAGCTATTTGTGATCATTTTCGTACATTAACTTGAGAGCTATCAGTGATCATAGGGTGATTCTAAATTTCATTTAGTGTATCTCAGAGGCTCTACAGAAGACTACTAAACTATTTATGATCGTCAGAGTCCATACATTATACATACTTCATATCATATTCTCAAATACTTAAAAGTTTGATATAGTCTTGAAAGACATAGCAGTCTTCATCAAGTTTTGTTCAGCTCTTCTAGAACTTGCAACACTTTGGGATTATATATATATATAAAAGCTTACATAATGCATGTAAAAATATAGAATTATCTTTTAAAGAAAAATACTTAAGTCGATTTTGTATGCTGTACATCTCTAGACTAATGCTTTTGTTACTTAAATTCACAGAAGTGATGGAAAATATAATCTTGAAAGCTAAGCTATTATTTTATTTATTATGTATTATTATCGTCCAAGGATGAAATGCTGCCCCCTCCTTCAAAAAAGCTCACACGTTAATGGAATTTGGTTAGTTAATAAAGCTTGCACTGTAATTCAGTTCACCAATAAAGCTCATACTGTAATGTAATTAATTTTGTAAATTAAATCTACAACACACTGAACGTATACTTGCGCCCAAAAGAACATGCCTTGCAGCAGCAAATTACTGCCCCTGTCAAAGTCCACCAGGACCCATGTAAGGGCTAGCTCTGTAGAAGGGCTAAATCACCTTATATGCAGGTGATAGGTGGGACATGAAGGTGTAATGGAATAATTCCATTTAATGTGATTCAGCGTAGAGGCTGTTTAAACAGTATGTCTCGTTTAATGAAAAGTTAGTAATAGGTGAGCACGTTACATTTTATGCCTTGAATACATTTTTGCTGGCCATCTTTACAGTTACATATAATGAAATACACTTATCATTAAGCACACTAGCCCTTTTTACTCCATGAAACATTTTCACCAGAAATGATAGATAATTCTAAAACAAAACTTGACAAGTATTAATCTTTCTGACCCTGAACATCCATAATGCTGTACCCTGTGTTTATGCACATTGAAAAACAGAAGCATCAGTTCTCCTATTATAAATATTTAAGACACATGGTTTAAAATTGTTAAATAAGCAGAGAAAACAATATACATTTAATGCATTTAATGCACAGTACATATGAAGCATCTCATCAGGATACTCCATTGCATTATCTGTAATAGGTAGCAGCTGCAGTAGCAAACAAATATTTGAAAAAAACAAAAGACCACAATATACAGAATAATGTATAAAACTGTATTCCCACTTGGTTGTAGAGTCTTAGTATGCAACTACTTTATAGTTACGCCAAAAATGTTTGCAAACTGTTTTTGTGTAGTATAAGTATACAATATCGTGGCACTTGTGCACCATGATTGTATACAGTAGTACATAGTATATTAAACTTTTTTTTTCATGATTAAGCAGACCTTATTTAGATAATAATCAAGGTTTGCATAAATGTCATTAACGGTTAAGAATGAAAAGCACCTCTAACTTACATGCCAGTATTCATTATTGCCAGGCTCTGACAGTACAAGGGCCAGTTGAGTCATTTAAACAGAGAGGAGCTGAGTGGGCTCTTTGGACACCACAAGCCCTCGTAATAAGACACTTTAAAAATGCACAGTAATATGACTCACTGAGTGTGGAAACGGCTTTCTGGAGCAATAGAACATTGCCCTCTATGATTTTAATCTTGTTACTTTCCTCTAACTAGAATATTTCCTTTTGACTATTTCACTTTGCAAGAATCTGACATTTCCAACTGAAGCTTGTTTATTGTGTCAAAATGTTTTCGGAACACATGCAAGATGTTAAACATGTAGCGCTTAAACAGCAGCTCAATATTCAGAGACGTGTTTGTTATAACATTTCAATTCATCCTCAGGATCAGCTGCAAACATGGTCTGATATGATCTTATATACTTTTTTAAAATAAAATCACAGGGACAAAACATCACCCCAAGGAAAAATAAAAAAATTAGCCAATATGATTTAGATCACCTATATTATAAAAGATATCACCTTCTAGTTATTTCTTCATTGAACCTTGAAGATAAATGCATTGCAGATATTCTTCCAGCAACGCTAATATCAAAGTGGATTAACTGTTATTCACTTTGGAACTGTCCTGAAGCATTTCTCTGTAATGCATGACACATGTACGGATGCTGGGTTTAATTAGCACTTGATGAAAGAGTATATTTTACAGGATCTTAATACTAACAGAATGGACAAGAATGACTACTCATATGTATAGATTAGCGAACAATATTTTGTTATTTATACAACATGCAGAAGGGTGGAATGAAGTAGACAAATAGATAATAAATGAGCGGACATGTTTAAATTGGACAGAGGAGAAACTGATACAGGATCAGCCTTAAACTTAAACTAGACCCAGCAATCACTGCTATCAGCACATTGGGTCTGTTAGTAGCAATGTCCCCAGTGGATCCCTGTCAGGGCAAATACAAGCCGACCTACTGAAAATGGCTAGTCTATCATATATAACTATCTACAGAAATCAGGCAGGCAGTGCATCAAAGTTTGATCACAAGAAATACTGTATTAATATTTATATGAATTTCTTATTTTAATATTCATTTTTTATTTTATATTATTATTTATGGTGACCAGACTGGTAAATTTAAATGACCAGTTTGTCTGCCTTAACACTGGTATTAAAAAGGTAAGTTAATGGAAAGAACAAATATTCTTGTGTCTTTCCAGAAGTATATAATGATATTATTGTTATGTTGTTGCAGTCGTTTTTATTTCATTCCATCTGATGTATAAACCAAAAGCTTATGTGACTCTAGATACCATAATTTTGAATGTTGGCACACGTTGAAGTAAAGAACTTAGAGCTTCTGCTTTCATTCCTGTCTTAATTGTCCAGTTTAAAATGTCCATATCTGGACTATACACAATATATTTTTTTTTATTTCATTGTTTTACAGTTGTGTGCTTTCACTGAAAATATTTCAACGTAAAGTTGTAAATGCTGACTTGGCTGTAGTCGTACATGTCAAACAGAACTGATTATTTTAATGAGACTCGCTGCTCTGATGTCAGTGTCAGCTCTGTGGATTTTAGAGGAGTCTTTCTGAAAAATAGTACTTTTCCGTTAAAATACCATATGCCAAATCCCATTCACTGTGACCTTTGAAAGTTGCCGTCTCTTTACAAAATTTCAGTTCAATACAATTCTTCAAGGCTGCCGGGGCAAATGACTACTGCAGTAGACACCAAGAAAAGAAAAATGTTCCTTACCCAAAGAAAGTAATTTAATTGCAACTGTTCTTAACACAATATGTTTTGTGAAAACAATTTTTAATCAATTACTATACAAGTGTTATATATTAAAATCATAGGAATAATACCTAATGAGACATTTTACAGGTATATTCTAGCTTTTCTACTGAAACTGGGTTACTTTAATTATCTCTCTGTTTTTCCCTGTACAGAATATACCATATGTTTTCCAATTTACCTAAATAAACATGCAATGCTGTGATTTTCTAACATCTGTTCTTACTTTATAACTGCAATGCTGCACTTTTTAAATAAACTTTTATTAACTAATTTTGGTATATACAGCAAGAATCTAAACTCTAAAATGTAACTTAATAAATTGAACCTTGGCATGCAAAGTAATTTACGGTATGATAAACATTTCCAGAACTACAACAGACATTTCTTCAGATAACGTGAAATGTTAGTAAACCAACAATAAACAATTAATTATATCCCACAAGGCATTATCT
This sequence comes from Spea bombifrons, assembly GCF_027358695.1. Lineage (NCBI taxonomy): Eukaryota > Metazoa > Chordata > Amphibia > Anura > Pelobatidae > Spea > Spea bombifrons. Next base: position 35,988,533 of record NC_071087.1, on the reverse strand, counting down.
AACAACAGGGTTGACATTATTTTAGGTGGTTTTCCAGGAAAAATGGATGGTGTCTGAATTTAAAAAGGTATGACGTTTTTAATTGCAGGAAAAAAGAACATATTAGAGAAATGATGCAAACTTCTGAAACACACACATACTGGGGATGTCTATCTTGATTATATTTCTATAAATTGTCTTGATATATCACTAAATCTCCTCATGTTTTAATGTGTCCTTTTGAGGAAAGCTAGCAAGTCCTACCAAATTCAGGAAGATGAATAAGAATGGAAATGATCTCAGAATATATGAGTGCAAATTGATCTACATTTATTGTTATTAATAGCCTTTATTAAGTGTCAACTAATTTTGCAGCACTGCACAATTTAAACATGGAGTGATGAAAAAAGTTACGTAAAAAACATTTATGCAAACAGATACCCTGTCTGTAAACGTATACTCTAGCTTTTACTACAAAAGCCAAATATACAAATACTAAGTAGAACAATGGGTAACTAACTAGAAGTAAAATATAACTTTATCTCACAACCAATTAAAATACATGTTGTATTAATATTTGGTGTGACCACCATTTGCCTTCAAAGCAGTATCAATTCTTCAAGGTAGACTTTCACATTTTTTTTTCCAGGTAGGTTGTTCCAAACATCTCAGAGAGCCAGAGTTCTTCTGTGGATTTAGGCAGCCCCTTCTCTTTATTCATTTAAAATGTGCAAAATAAGGGTAGAGCAATAAGCAAAATCAGTCCAACTGGTCAAGGTAGGTGGCAATTAAGAGTATGTCGAGCAGAGGTCAAGCGCAAAGGCAAACTGGGTAATCCGAGGGGTAAGCAAGAGGTCAAATCCAAAGGAGACACTGTAGCACGGAGTGTAGGTCTGGAGACCTGGGTCCAATGAAACACAGGGACAAAAGCTGTAGAAGAAGTCTGTGGAGTTTATATAGCGCAACGTGTGTCTGCTCCTCCTCCAGATGGATTAAGGCCCTCATCTGAGGGTGTGTTTCCCTAACACATACATGTCTGCTTGATTGACTAAATGCCATTGGTGGCAAAGTAATTATGGGCCAAGCTTTCCTCCCCTTCCCCAGGTGCAACATTAATTCACGGCTTTGGCCTACTCCGCAGGCAACACGCCACTACTTAGTGCGCATCTTCGGCCTTCACTCCAATGTGACTGAGCTGTGAGGCAGGGAGGTGATGAAGAGGACCTTGATAATGCTAGGTAAGGGCCAGTGGGGATCTGACAGTTTGTTTAGAAAATGTAACGAAATGTAAATTTAAACTTTGTTTTACAGTGGAGGAAAAAGAGAGTGCTCCTAACCTCAGCTTGTTACCTGTATAAAAGGTAACATCTTGCTGATTTATAGGGGATCAAATCAATGCAAATCAATTTATAACTTATTTGAAATGCATTATTCTAGATTGTTTTCTTGTTATTCTGTCTCCTACTGTTCAAATAAACCTACCATTAAAATTATAGACTGATCATGTCTTTGTCAGTGGGCAAACATACAAAATCACCAGGGGATCAAATATTTTCCCCCCCACTGTATAACCTCAGAATTAACCATTTGTAATTCTTCTTTTTTGGCGAATTTAATCACCACCAGTATAATGTCAACAAAATATAGAAATTGATTTCTAAAAATTTGACTGGCACAAAAAGGGCAATATAACGTTCAAAAGTGTTAAATTGTATAAACATAATTTTCAAGAATAGGTCAGCCATGCTAAAAGGTAGATCAGTACATTGTACATCAATAGGTGCACAAATGTGTCTTGTAAAGTGGCGCATCGTATGTCAGGGTTTTGCAAAAAAAAAATGCTAAATTACTGTCTGATCCAAAATGGCATAACATCTGCCATCTGCGTGAGGAACACAAGGTGACGTGACTGAAGACGTTTAAATGTCAAAAGCCACACACCATGGCAAGACTGAGCACAACAACAAGACACAAGACATACTGCATCAGGTCTCTCGCAGGCAGAAATTCAGTGGCAGACAAGGGTTTTCAGAGATTGCACAAAGAAAAAGGCAATGTTGAGGACCACAGATGCAGTGATAGGCCAAAGAAACGTAGTGCAGCAGATTGAAAACACATCATAGCAGACTTCCAGGGCTTTTCTTCTGCCGCAGTTGGTGTGTAGTTTGAAACCCTCACTCTCCTTGTATCCCTTGCCCATGCAAGAGCTATCTGTAGTCTCTGGATGTTATTCCTTGTTGTTGCCTTGCCCTGAGTCCTGAACCTATTTCCAGTTCGTTGCCTTGCCTTGACCATGAGATATCTTATCCTGTTGTACTGTCGCCGTTTGATCCTGGACTGTGTACCTTGACCTTCATTCCTGCCTTATCCCTGTGTACTAATCTCTCAAGTCCTGTTTCACTAAACCGACCTTGGCTTGCCTTGTTCTCCAGTACGTTCCTGCTGTTCCTGTGTCCCGTGTTTTGCCCATCAGGTGATACCAGGTCTGCATTACAGGTCCTTATCCTGACACCAATACCAGGCATGACACCATCATTCTAATAACAGGCATATCAGCTAGTTAGCAATGAAGACTTCTTGAGCCGAAACACAGCACAGTGCCAGGCTGAAGTATCATTCAGTGGTTGGAAAATGCAGCAGGACTAAATTTTAGGATATTTATTCTGTAGCTGCAATTGACTGTACTATCATCTTCACTCTCAAGCAGGAGAAAGCACAAAAACAGCTTTTCATGCCGACAATGCAAAAAAGCACAACATTTCTACTGAGTTAATATCAAGCAGAGGGCTGTTGGAAGTGAGCCTGTAAAGGCTTGTTCATATATATATATATATATATATATATATCTTTTATATTGCACGTTTTCTACTAAATTAAAAAATATTTCCTGGTTTGTGCATATGTTATTTAAAAATAAAATTGCATTTCACATTCTGTGTTCTATTGATTTAGACAGATTCTTAAATTTTAATTTAACTCATACAAAAGCATTTTGTGTAGCCAGAAGTAGTGAATATTAAAAAAAATCCAAATTCTATTCAATCTATGCTTTTCTAAATTTTCTGGAAAGGACTGGGTTTCAGTTGTCACAGTAGCCTTGGGAACAGTAGGAATGCTGAGTGCACATATAAGTCTCATATACATCTATAATACATGGAGGAGCAAGGAGCCAGCAACTGAAATGTGTTTTAGCATCTCCTCAAAGACTGTTTGAGAGATATTATGCATTACAGAATTGGAAATTGTCTGTAATAGAATTGCATTTGTTTCTATACTTTTCTTTCTTAAATGGTTATTAATCCACATAAAGTGCTACATGATCAACAACAGGGATGTTACAATATACAGAGATAATTCTGTATATTGTATATATCCAAAATACCACTGCAAAATCTCCTGTACTAGATGCTGTGTACAAAAACAATAAAATCAGCATGAAGTGTTTTTTCTGGGTATAACACCCGGCTACAAACAATCTTAGAAGGGAACCAATATTAAGGGGAGCGTATGAAAGGAAGGGGAACTGGTTTATAGTGAACTAACAAAAATGAATTGACCATCATATCTGTCATTGCGAAAGTCAGGGTCACTACAAAAATGGAGTAGCCCTGGTCTCTGTTGGAAGAAAATAAGGCCAAATGTTACCACATAATACTTCTATGGTACTAGAATACATACTATATAATATATCATCTATTCTACTAGGTAATTAAGAAATTTTTATGTGTAGGGGCCATTTCTATTTCCAGTGTGCAAAGATTAGGCTTCTGGCTGCATTTAGTAAGCGGATCAAGACAGGCAGGTGGGTTGTAGGGAGGTGTAAAGTAGGCTCCTTACTTCCAGTAATGTTAATGCTACAGCATACAAAGACATTTTAGCCAATGCTCCCAACTTTGTGGCACCAGTTTGGTGAATGCCCTTTCCTGTTCCAGCATGAAAAGCAGGTTTTACGAAGGCATGGTTTGCCAAATTTGGTGGGGAGGAAGTCGAGTGACCTGCACAGAGCCTTGGCCTTAACTCCATTAAACACCTTTGGGATGAATTGGTATGCAGATTGGGAGCCAGGGCTTCTGGTCCAAAACCAGTGTCTGACCTCACAAATGCTGTTTTGGCTAAATGGGCACAAATTCCCACAGACACACTCTTGTGAAAGGCCTTCCTACAGGAGTGGAGGCTGTTATAGCCACAAAGTAGGTGCCAAAATCATATTAATGTCCACAGTTTTGGAAAGGGATGTCCAACAATATCATAAAGGTGTGATGGTCAAGTGTCCACATACTTTGGTCATAAAGTGGTTCTTGGCATTCAAAATCTTTGGAAGTCATGAATCTAAAGGGAGCTATCACCACATACTACTCTCTATTATACCAGTGGTTGAGAAAACTAACTTACATATTATTTTGGATAGGGAACTTTAAGTCCAACTAACTGAAGAGAAATAGAAGGATGAGGTGTTTAATATAACTAAATTAACTAAGTGATCTAACATATGGAAGAAAAATATTCCTCAGATGATTCTCAATGCTGAAGAGAGAGATAGATGAACAGCTCCATATAGGATTTATGGTGAAGTTGCCTGACAAAAAACACAACATTTTGGCTTTCAATTTGGCTTTTTATTTTCAAATACCTGAGGTAATTTACTCAAGAATCTCAAAGAGTGGCAGCAACAATGTCCACTGATGTCAGTTGTTGCTACTTAGTGATTTTTACGTATCTCTCAAAGATTTAGAATAGTGTTGGCACCCTATTTGACAAAAGGGTAAAATGTACATTTATATTACAGGAGATGCATTGTTCAGGGTGTTTAATGCAATATTACTCACTGTAAATCCTTACCTGAAATTGAAATGATACAAATCTGAATTGTAAATACATGCATTCGTACTGGGTGTAAATGAATATGGCATCATAATATGTAACATTGTGCTTTGCTCTTTTACTTTATATGAAAAATAATAAAAATTGATGTCACTTTGTTTTGTCCATTTCCTATGTAAGCAGCTGATTTCTGCTAATTTAAGCACCCCACCAACAGAGCTTACTACATCAAAGGCCACACTCCCATTTTTATTGTTTGTTTGTGTTTTTATTTAGTATACTGGTTAATGATGGTTATTTATTTTGGTTTTATATCACAGGCGTAATGAGAGTTTAAAGGGAGATGTAAAAATGCATTACAAGAATTTTTTTTGTGATTCCAGGTGTGGGCATATGAAACTTAATATTCTCTGTAGCCAAACATCAAATGCCCACAAAGAAAATTAAACAATCATTTTTGCTTAACTTCGTTCTGTTATGTGGTTATTTTATCTGTTCTGGATGAAACAAGCATAACGCTGGCTTCGCTTCTCTTCTCATTGTTTTCAGGTTTGTAAAAACACAAACAAATTACATTATGAAAATACTTACATTGTGCATTGTCTGTTTTTAGTGCTGTCATGATACCATCTTATGTATTTTCTTCCTGGTTCCAAAAAACATTAAAACATTAGACTTGAGGGTGATATTTTAATAGATACAAAACAAATAAATATATAATATACTTATCCAGTTATATCGTATCTATCTTTGGGTTTGATGTTGGGTTAGAATGAAGTTCAAATCACAGTAAATGCAACAGTGTAAAGAATAAATATTGTAAATATGTGCTCCGAAATTTAGCCTGGAAAATTCCAGGTGTGGGTAATAAAGAGTCCTAAACTAGCAATTCAGAGCCCAAACTAACTGTACCGCTGAAAAAAAAGAAAAATCTGATCCCTGCCTTATGCGCCATTGGATCCATGGAGTGGGTAGTCAAATATGGCATCTTAGTACAATGGTGATGTGTAAAAAAGTAAAACATCAGATATAATATCTAAACAGTACTTGTTCTGTCACAATATTATGATGGTGATAGAAGGTGATGGCAGCTGTAGCTCAAAACAGGGGTGCATCAGAGGTACAAAAAAAGTTGTCATACTTGCATAAATGTGTATTTTGAATGCATAATACACTCAATAAAACTTGCCTGCTTACCGACACACATAATGTATCTTCCTAATATTCTATAACCTGTATTCTGCAAAGAAACCATCTGTTAAAATCTACCTTTAAGCCCTCCAGTATACTGATGTCTGCATGTGACCTTTGCTATAATCAAATAAATCTAGCCCAAGCATTCTCCGACCATCTGTCTCATTTCCTCTCAGCCTCCTTACACACTGTAATCTTGTATAGACCAGGTCCCTACTTGAATATCCATATGTCTTAAGTTTGCTCATGGTATTGTAGACTAGTACCGTGGACACAATGGCAGAATTGCACTAAAATTGCCTTTAGGGAGTGACACTGTTTAGCAATTAATTATATTCAACTGTGTATTTTACTTTAAAAGTAAGTGGGCTTTTAGCCATTGAAGCTAAAACTTTAAAAAGCCACTCAGAAGCCGTTACTGAGCACTTCCATTTGAAAACAGTGCAATTACATACTGGGTTACTCACTTTGTTACCCAAGTTTGTCTTATTATAGAGATTTGTATATTGTTAATTTTATTGCTAATTTGTTTTATTTTCTCAGTTAATTCTGTTATTTTCCATAGTGGTGTGTTAGCATTCACAAATGTTCATACCCTGAAAAAAGAGTTAACATATTAGGGAAATTGTAATTTTTCTATCTTTTTTTAGAAAGTTTTGTTAAAACTATAATGTAAAAACATAAAGTGATTTGTTTAGATTTATAGCCAATTAAAAGCTCAAAGGTGAAAAACACGCCTTGTCATATAAAAAATATATTGCATACATTGTGAAACAATATTCCAACAAAAATGTATCCAGCACTGAAATTGTATCCAGAATCCATGACAACTTTGCACATATATTAGCATGTCGGTGTCCTTTAAGCACATGCTCTAACGCTTTCAAGCTCTATCACCAGCAGTTAGTTTTGTGCTCTACCACGTCAAGAAACGTTGGTGTCACTTTGATGTTGGCTCTTTGGAAACAATGTTATAGTTGGAAGCAGTTATTAGTTATTTTGTGGCGAGTGACCACAAAATGATGTTCCCCAAAGATTTCTATTGCAGGTACATTTCTCCAAACCCAATAATTTGTTGGTAGAGTTAATTTCACATCAAGGGTGATGGATACAACGAAACCCTTTTTGTTTGGTATTGAAGATCAAAAAAATACAAAGAAAAGGAAAATATTTATGTGAGGGTCATATGGAATCAGTGTAATGGAGTAGGCTGGACAGGCTTTAGTTTTTTTAGGGCACTAGCCAACCTGTGTCTCTGGAACACATGCGCTTGTTTTATACCATGAGGGAAAAAAGGTGGCTGCTGTATATGGCCAGACGGGCCCTCGGCCCAAACTGCTTTGGACCTATTCTAATTTGCAATGGCAACCCCTGTAGTTGAGTCACTGATTTCTCTGTGTAATACCCATTAATTCAGCAAACAATTATAAGTAATACATAGCAAAATATGGGCTAGTGCAACAGTTTGGAAGCTTAATTCAAGGCCAGGAGGCATGAATGAAGATCCATCTGTCATCTAAAAGTGAGATACCTTGAAATTCGCCAAGATCAAAATTATTGTGGTTGGTAATGAACCAACATTTTTCAAGTGCAGCTGGTTTGCCAGATTAGCTCAAAGCACTTTTCTGGCTCAAATGTAAATTAAAGTACTCCAAGTGTTATGTTATGAAATCTTTCATATTTTGAGTTGCCTGTTTAGTCTCAAATGAAAAACTGAAAGGCAATGTGACAGTAAGTTGAGAACAATTCAATGACCTAAAAAATGCTTCAGTGAAATAATGACTCCTGTCCACAGAAAGTGTTTGTTTTTTTTAATGTATATTCTGTTTAAACCAAAGAACTAAAAATATTGCAATGAAACAAAATAAATAAATAAACAAGAAGAAGAACATAAGTGACATGTTAATTTGCTTAAACTGTTGTTTTATCAACAAAACAAAAACTAATTACTTTGGTGACTATTGGATCCAGGTGTCTACAGGGAACTGTTCATCATAGGACAATTCATTATAACATTTTTATAATCTTTTGAGGGAAAAAAGGTCTAGAGAGATCAAGGAAAAACTTTTCTGTAGTGGAGTAGGGACTGGTGATTCTCTTCTAAGCTTACCACAGCCAGCTTATCCACTCCAGATGGAAGTCTTGCTCATTTAAAAGTGCACGTGAAACATTAGTTAAAGAGCGAAACACACATGACCGATGGGCCATTTTTCTTACGATGACAAAAAAAAAAAAAGAAAAACGAAATTACGATCTGACCATTGCCTTTGGGTGCCAGCATGATGTCCAATGATCTATTGGGTAATCAGATGTCATTGTGGTGTAAAAGCCTTATCGTATGATGTCATATGTATCCCCCCGCTCTGAAACCTCGTCCCCAATATAATAATGGGAAATAATAAGAAAAAAATGACACATGGGTTCATTTAAATAAGTATATTTTCAACAAAGTAAAACAATGGTCTGATACATTTTTGTTGGCTACCCCATCATCTTCACTCATCATGGTGACAATGGTGATAGAGTTGTATCCTTCAAAAGCAGACACATGCGAGATGCAAAATGGTTGACATACTTGTAGTGTATTTTCTACATATATTTTTGTAGCACGATTATTGATTTTCACATTCTTATTTGTACCTAAATGGAATTATATTGTATAAAGTCAACTGCAGTGGTTGAGGACTAGGAAATGTACACTGTATTTTATTGCATGTACACAATGAAAGTCAAAAGAAAAGTATACAGTATTTAATAATTTACTTTACCTGATATAAAAGCATAACTTGCTTGTTTGTTTCCATCCAGTTTCCATTTTGTCTCATACCGCTGCCAGATGTCAGCGATGGGTGAATTAATGAGCGCTGTTTCAATCACCTACATTGGGATTTGCGGTGAGGAAGTGCATTGTAATGTATCATTGGGAGGTGCTATATTCTCCTTGGTTTCACCTTTTTTCTGTAGTTTCTCTGTCTCAAAAGTACACTCTGCCACACAGGGATCTGCCAGGTGATCGAAAGACAATCAGGGTGGAGAGGGGGAAAGGTGTGGATCGACACCTGGGCAGCCACCACTTTTGAACTTTTCACACACACACTCATATTATAAATGCAATCAGCAACACTAATAATCAAGAGAAAACAACTGCTTTCATTATATTTGTCGGGGGTGAGAATTGTACAACTGGGACTTATGGTATATATTTGAAAGGTCATATGTCTTTTGCTTAACAGAGATTTTTAGAACTCCAGGCCATAGAAACTTTGAAAGCACTCTATTTTAATTTGCACTTTTGCTATAATAAATGTCCAAAATATATTGCTACTGTCTAGACATTTTATCTGTAACAAGTGTCCTTCATAGTCTCAGAGGACTTGCCTGTTTTATTTCCAGTAAATCAAAGCATGTGAAGTGCTTTGGTTCTTATTAAGACATAACCTTCACCGTCCAGTGATTGCCAATGGAGGGAAGCCATTGACAGCACATTTACATATAAGTGATTACCTCCATCAGTTAGTTGGATGAATAATACAATGGACATTTAGACCTTATCCAGTATGTCTTATTTAATAATGTTCATTGGTTCCTCAATGTATATACAGAATTTCAATAAAAATAGAACGCAGTTTTATTATAATAATGTGTATAATAATAATAATAATAATAATTGCTTATTACCAATGAAGTAGTTTAACTCTTGTAAAGAGTTTAAAATGAAAATTACTCTGTAATGCAACTTAAATCAAATGAATGGCACTGTAGAGGTAGTAATTGTGGGCAAAGTCAAGGATACTTTTAATATTAAGCATAATATTTGCTGAAGGAATTACAGAAATAAGGTACTATTAAGTGACATCCCTATCCTCATTTGTCAAGTTATGATAAATTACCAAAATTACCTAAAGGCCCTGGGAATATGGTATGATCTTGGTGAATAAAGTTGGAAAAATAATGCAAGGGTACATACTGTGCTGATTAAACATAAACATAATATTTTAACGTCCTTCTGTTAAATACTGGAAGGATTACATTTTTTAAGCAAAACCAAAATTGAGGTTGTTTTTCAGAATGTATTGTTCACTGGTAGTCGTTCACTAAGTTAGTATAATTATTATTAATTTTATTATTCCCACATTGTCTAGATCTATACAAAGGGAAGGATTTTCAAAAGCTGTAAGACTATTAAAACAAAAGAAACATAAAGAGTCAGCCCTTAATAATTCCTTGGTCTTAATAAGGTCTGATTCAGGATAGCTTTATGCTTATTCAGTACTTGTGCATCTGTTCAACTTGTAAGTATGGAGTTCCTTAAAAGTCAATAATGACTGATACACCAACCTACTAAGGCAAAGGGTATATAGCCTGTAACATAATAAAGCTAATAAAAAAATCTTTTATATAACCACTTCCTACAGAACATATCTTAGGGATCAGAACCTAGGTCTTCCTGTCCTTACACTGATCCAAACTCCCAAGCCTCTGGCTTTTCTTGGCATCTTGTTGTCACTGGCTATATATATATATATATATATATATATATATATATATATATATATAAACCCTCTTTCCTAGCTTGTTCACAGATTTTTAAAGCTCCTTGTGTATTAAAATCAAGTACTCCTGAGTCTACCCATATAAGACTAACCCACCAAAATTCCTTTCCCGTGGTTTGTATTTCTCGTTTCCAATCTTTGGACAGTTTCTGTCCATGATTACTGCTTCATCCCTTGGTTCGGTTAGCCATATTTCTGCTACATGCTATTTGCACCTCAGTATTGAGCTGTACAGCTTCACTTAGTTCTCAAACTGGATACCACTTATGGAATAGCTAATGCGCTTTCAAGGCCTCCATTTCCTGACATTAATAATTATGATAATAATATACTGAATTTATGCTACCAAAAGCAGTAACTAGCAATTGTGAATATTTTTAATTGTAATATATTTCCAACATTAGCGTTTTATAGATCTAATATATTTTAGCTTTTCCAAGACTGTAAATAATTAAGTTGCTCTAAATGTAGTGTTGAGATGTTGTTTCATACAAACTACAAAAAAGTTTGTATCCCTTTTTAATTGTTTCACAAGTAAGTGGAAACATAACACTGCTAAAACCATATGATTCAAATGTGAATGAAATAATGCTCATATAAGTGGGGTTGAGACTTGCTGTATCTATGGTAATCATGGACATTATATATGCCTATAAAGGTAATAATAAATACCTATGTATAAATACTAACTGTGATGGGTCGAAACAGACATGCCCACTGGCTATCTGTATTTACACTATATGGACAAAGGTATTGGGACACTATTATGACTTTTATGACATCGTACTCTAAATACATAGAGATTGATATTTAGTTGGTCCCCCCTTTGCAGCTATAGCAGCTTCCACTCTTCTGGCAAGGCTTTCCACAATATTTTGGACTGTTTTTCTGGGAATCTTTGCCCATTCATCCAGTAGGCCATTTGTGAGGTCAGGCACTCATGTTGGAGTTGCAATCTCCTTTTTCAGTTCATCCTAAAGGTCAGAGCTCTGTGCGGACCAGTCAAGTTCTTCCATGCCAAACTCATTCAACCATGTCATTATGGACCTTGAATTATGCACTGGGGCACAGTCATGCTGGAACAAAAAAGCCTCCCTCAAACTATTCACACAAAGTTGGAAGCATAGCATTGTCCATAATCTCTTTGTATGCTAAAGCATTAAGATTTTTCTTAACTGGAAGTAAGTGGCCTAGCACAACCCCTGAAAAACAGTCCCATACCATTATACCTGCTCAACCAAACTTTACAGTTGGCACAATGCAGTCAGACAGGTTACATTCTTCTGGCATCCGCCAAACCCAGAGTCACCCATCAGACTCAAACAGAGAAGTGTGATCCATCCGTCCACAGAACACATTTCCACTACTCCAGAGTCCAGTGGCGGCATGCTTTCCACCACTCGATCTGACGATTGGCATTGTACTTGGTGATGTGAGGCTTGCATGCAGCCTCTTGGAAATGGAAACTCAGTGCCAGTGGAAGTTTGGAATTTTCTGCTATGAAATCAGCAGAGCGTTGGCAACTTTTACACACCATGCGCCTTTGCACTTGGTGACCCCCCCCTCTGTGACTATACATGGTCTCTCGCTTCATGGCTGAATTGCTGCTCTTCCTAAAAGCTTCCACCTTCCAGTAACACCAATAATAGTTGACCGCGGACTATCTAGTAGGGATGAAATTTCCCAAACTGTCTTATTGCAACGGTGGCATGCTATCACAAACCATTTTATCACAAATGTTTGTAAATGTAGACTGCAGGGCTAGGTGCTTGATTTTATACACCTGTGGCAATGGGTCTGATTAGAACAACTGAATTCAATAATTAAGAGATGTGTCCCAATATCTTTTTCCATTGAGTATGCACTGTGCATATATTAATAATGTTGTTCTAAACACTGTCAGAATCAACATATGGATAACTGAGGTTATCTACATTTTTTTTACTTTTGAATTATTATTTTTATATCTGATTATACTGTCTAAAAGAGTACTA